>NC_085138.1:74696549-74859049 GCF_035046485.1 Aedes albopictus | reverse complement strand
TGGTGGTGTAGTGATATTATATTGCGCAGTATCTTATGAATGGGATTTAATTGATTTTTTTATACTTCATGTATGTGCATAACCTTTTCGTGACGAACCAGCACAACTGTGCTGTTGAGCAATAACAGGTTTGCATATTTATTCATCTGTTTAGTCTTTGTTTTATGTGATGTAAACTATTTTAATAAAGGTAATCACGTTCAAATGTATGCGTGCCTTTTTTGTAGATGTAGTTGTGAAACTGCGAGGAAAATATTTGCACTCTTGCCCCGGACGTTAGTTTTATCATTATTTACCCGTTTTACCCAAATCGATTGGGTAATATTTGCATATGCAATCTGAGTAGCCTTTCAATCGGCGTGCACTTTTGTATGAGGAAAAATTTGCGCTAGTGTTCGTGTGTTGAAATGTCACTTATCTCTATAATTGAGCCATTATTTATACTTGTATATGTGCAAAAAAGCTTTTGTTTACGTTGCATGTGAGATTTACCACAACAAATTGAACAAAAAGTGGAGAAAATCCGTAAAACATGAAATTTTTTATCTGTCGCATATTTATTATTTTGGTTTATCTAGGCGACAATTGTTGTTTTATTGATAAATCTGAGAGTTCTGGAGCTATTTGGGCTGTATGGAGATTTTTAAGCTCCGTCTTGAAAGGGATAAGTAGGAACAATGGAAATTTTTTAAATGTTTATCTATATAAAAAGTTCAAAATTTTGCGATTAACAGTTTTTACCGAGTTGTCGAAGAAAATTTCAGTTTTGCGTGCAAAAAGGGGGACTTGACTTCGTAAAGCATAATTAGAAATTTATAAAAAAGGGATGTTTATTAATTACGTACGGATTTACGGGGCTAGAGGGGGCTTATAAAATTTTTGAAAAGAATGTCTTATTTTGATATCCAACCCAAAAATACTAAAATATGAGGTTTTTTTTTCAAATATCTCGGAAACCAGTGAAGTTATTGGAATTTTGAGGTCAAATTTAGTCCAATAGGGTTCTAGAATCACCGATTTAGTTTAGAAATGTTATGTTTGAAAATAAAATTTGAAATGTTTTTTGAAGATTTGCTCTAGCAAAAATTCCACTTGAACCCTTTCCGCCACCTCTAACTATCAACCGAAATCGTTAATTTTTGCACAGCTTACTTATTTCGACTAGTAGATCACGTTTCACTTGGGAAATCATATCCCGGAGAGATTTTTTAAAATTAGCCCCACCCTACAGCCATGGCCTAAGCAAAGCTACAAAGAACTTTACCTCAGTTAAATGTGATAACTTCAGTGCCATAAATATTCATTAATGGCACAACGCTTCATAAATTTCAAACCTACCTACCAAAAAAACATTTATTTCTTTTTAACAGATACCAAGGAAACTCCGTTTGCACCCGACTTCCAATCTTATATTGATTTTTTGTTTCGACAATATTTTTCCACCCTCCTCACCCTCGTTTATCGTTAGACCGTCTTTGTTCTCTCCATCCAACAACGGCTGCGACGATGGCAAGGACTACTCTCCCATGTCAAAAGATAAACTAAACGCCTTTTTGAGCTGAACGCCGGTTGAAGCCTAACTTTGGGTTCGGAGGAATACTTTTCTCCAGGAAGGCAGCATGATTTCCGCTGGTATGTCTCTGTGTCCTTCTTTCTTCCTGCTACTACTGCTTGCCGATGCTGTTTCTTTGCACTTGTGTATCCGAAGAATTTGGATTATTGCATCCGAGCAGTGCCTTACTCGAGGACCTTCCCAACCCATTTGGTTTGTGCTTGTTCATGGATCGTCGGTGGTCTTACTAGTTGTAGGGACCTGGCTTTCGGTGGAGTCTTTGTTCGCCATTGCAAAGCCCTACAATAGCAACTGAGTAGAGACATTGCATTGTGGAGTCAAAACATGAAATTGTGACAGAAAAGTTGTAAATTACGCTTAAAAGACAACAAAAGTATTAGGCTAATTTTGAGAAGCCTATTGAATAGTTCTATTATGGAGCTGACATGCTCTATATTGACCACCAAATAGCCCTGTAAGCCAAAAAATGCGATACATTATGCTAGGGCCGGATTTACAATATATGGGGGCCTGGGGCCATAGTGTTGTGGAGGGCCTCTTTTTGCTCATATATGCTAAGTTTCCTGTTGCCAAGTAGAGCGCTCAAGTAATGTCGTTTTCGTTTTTGATTCAGTTCCAACCTGAGTTGGAACTGGCCCAAGTAACAATTTGTATTCTTTTTGCTCTTAGACATTATTTATTGAGGTTTTGTCATGGATTTGCTAAGCCCTTTAAGGTTTGGTGATGCAGTCTATATTGCCAAGCAGCTTTAACGATAAAAGCAACTTTAAAACACTTTGTAGATATCTAGAAATTCATTGAATAAAACTTATCTGCTTGCCTTTTCGCTAAGCAAAATATTCATTGTAACCGAGCTGTAAGGAGCGTATAAAAACTTGGTTTAAAAACCTATTTCAAAGCCGCAGGCATATCACGTCTTATCAGCTTTAAAACCTGATAGATTACATAAAGTCGTAATAAAGCCATCTTAAACCTTTTTGGAATAACCACTGGAAGCATTAAAGCTAGCTAAGGAGCTAGCAATGCGATCATATTTTGATCGATATATTTATGCCACACAAACAGAAAAGGAAACAACTTTGTTTTATTCTATTTGAAGTAAATCTGATGGGAAAATCTCTGGCGGGCTTAATTTTTACAGCTAGGCGGCCAACCCAACCTTGTAATGCGCTTTTGTGACCGGGATTTCAGAAGCAACCGATGGGTGGTAGGGATGGCATCATTTGCTCTGGCTCCGGCATCATGGTAGTTCACTTTTATGTGAGCAAAGTCAGATGCAACCGGTGAATCCTTATTGATTTTCACTGTATACTTACCATGCGAGCAAATAAAACAGCTTAGAAAATGAAACTCCACTGAAAATTTTGCGAAAATGGTTTGTTTACATTTCGCAGCAGCAGCGACTCCTTAAGAGCATATAGTCTGGTCACACATTTTATAAAACCTATTTGTGTTTGAGTAGCGCACAAATGTATGCGTTAAGAATTAGTAGGTATATGCTAGTCTTGGCACCGTATTCATAAAGTACAGCAACCCTAGAACATGTTGCTTTTACACCTAACTGATCTTAAACAATCTCAAACAAAACTAGGAGGGTTTAACATGACGGAATCCATATTTTTCAACACGATGATCAATTCCTGCTTGGAAATTATGTTCGCCATGTTGATGTTTGGATTGTGATTCGAATGCATAGTTTTGCAAGCTGGATTAAAATTGTTATTTTTAGAATGCCCAAATGCTCAAAATAGCGTGGCGCTTTGTCTTATTCAAAAGTATTTTAATGCATTACACCGGCAATCTTTTTTGGCATGATTTTTTTTTTGTCATAGCGACAGAGATTTCCTCCGTGAAAATTGAAAACTAAATATTATTGACCTGGATGACCGACATAATTATCGTTTTTTCATTATCAATAATTTGCAATTGCACTGCCAGTTTATGTGATGATACTTGTTTCACTTTGGTTTGGCTTAAGACTTTGGTTTTAATAGTTCTTTTAAGATGTTTTTTGAACTTTTAAACGGCTTATTTGTTTTCTTGCAACCTACAAACAGATCTTATATATGCTGTGTAGTATACTACAAGAATATACCATAAAACCAAGTAGCATGTTCAACGTTTTAAGCAAAGGTTCAAAAACGAATTCGACATAAAATTCCACCTTTTTCCGTAATTTTGACAACTGATCCAGTATGAAGAGAAACGTTACTTTTCCTTACGGAATAATAGCTCGGACTATTTTTTCGCACGGAAAAGTGACAGCTCCATTTGATTCACACGGGAGGCGTTACGAGTGTTACACTTTTTTACTTACTTGCCATCTGCGAACTGCTTAAGTAATTTTGAAACGGAATCATTACTTGACCATTACTTGTCCTATCTTTTTGCACAGTACGTACGAAGTGGAAACTAGCCAATAAAATGAAAAAAAAAAAATCGAGAAAAAATAATGATGATGGAAGAAATTATATAAAGTAAGGAAGCGCTCTTCGGGAGTGTCCTCGTTGCATGAGATTCCAATGGTTTAAGTTTGAAGAAGTTGCCATTGATATAATCAGGCCCGGATTTTAGGGGGGACAAAGAGGGCAAGTTGGCCCCAAGAATCCTGAAACACAATATATTTTTTGAAATGTTCATATTTCATATGTCCTATAGTAGTTATAATTGGGTTCTTTAAATAAATCGAAATAAAAAATTTCAAATATTCGGTGCAGTATTTATGGGTTTACCTACAGGGGATAGACAAAATGATCGGGATAGGCAAAATTTTGGCTTTTCAAAAAATGGATAACTGGCTCTAACTTTTCGAAAAGTGCATCAAAAGTTCTCAAATTTTTACTGTTAGTTGGTCAACTAGTTGCCTATCAATGGTCCAAATTTGGAGAAGATCAGACTATTCTACATGGAATGAGAAAATATCAAGTAAAAGGCATAATTATCCGATAGCCAACTTTGAACTGTTATCTCTCCCGTTTTAGCGCGCACTCTCCACAGCGACAAGGCAAAGCGCAAAATTTTGAACACGATTATCTCGAAATGGTGTTTTCAAAAAGTGCCGTTACGGTGTTCACGATATCTTAAAAACTAGTTGACCGATATGAATACTTTTTTTTAAATTGTTCGTATTTCAAATCTCGAGGTACTAAACGGATCACTTTAACGAAAAAAAAAGTTTTTCGCGATAAAAATCCGTGTTTTTCGTTCGTCGTTTTTGGTGTAAAAATATTGAACAAAGTATTTTAATGCAATTCAGTATCATAATTTCTATTTTATATAACTAATTTTAGTATTATAATAGCCAGTTTTTTCGTACTGGTTCATTATGCAACTGAAATGAGTTGCATAATGAAAAACAGTTGCATAATATTCATAATGCAACTCATTTGAGTTGGATTAATGTACGACTCGTTCTGAAAAAATCAACTTCTTGCACCTCGTTACATAAATAACTATTTTAAGTCAACTATGCATTTATTTATGAAAACCTCGAGATTTGAAATACGAACAGTTTAATAATAAAAAACCCGATTTAATCCACCTATGGTGAACAGAACCCTTCTTACACTTATTAAAACTAATTTTATGCAATTCAGTATCATAATTTCTATTTTATATAATCCATTTTGGTATCATAATGGTCAATTTTTCCGAACTGGTTCATTATGCAACTAAAATGAGTTGCATAATGAAAAATAGTTGCATAATGTTCATAATGCAACTCATTTGGGTTGCATTATGAATATTATGCAACTCAAATGAGTTGTATAATGAAAAAATCATTGCATAAAATTTTGTATGGAACACGTTGCAAAACTCGATTTTTTCAGCACCCTTCGTAATTATCCAACTCGGCAAGCCTCGTTGGATAAATGTACGACTCGTGCTGAAAAAATCAACTTTTTGCAACTCGTTACATAAATAACTATTGTATTATTTGTATACTGCCGTAATTCTGCAAAGTGACGTAAGCGACATTGATAGTTTTGGCCCATTTTTTGGTTATTATGCAAAAATCTCTTGCTCATTCTCTAAGTTTCTTTCCATAGATGATAGATTACGATTAGATCTTGCATTCTAATACAGCAGACATACCATAGTGTCATTTTTACACCAGATATTATATATAATATACCAAAAAATATCGACATTTTGAATGGCGCTTACGTCACTTTGCAGAATTACGGTAGTATATAACATATTTACTTTGTGTGATGGACCAAAAGTTCTAGAAAATATTGTGGATTCGGCATCTAGTGGATTGGTTTCCAAAACAGCATCATGAACCATGGACTAAACTACCAGAAATGCCAGACACCTTCTAGAATCTTGTATGAAATTTTAAAAAAATAACTTACATATTCTGGAATATTGTATCTTTTGTTAACTGCCAAAAGATCTTGAATCGATTAACAAATGGATAAGAAAAGCAGCGAGATACACGTTGTCTAATATCTCTTAATCAGTCGAATAAACTAGCTCCGAAGTACTTGGTATTCATGGTTATGGTGTAAAAAGGACAAAAATGATATATCTACTATGTTAATCAGTTTTGGAATTAGCTAGTTATTTTGGCTGTCCAGTTCTTGCATTTTCCCCACAATATATAAATTCAAAGCTTTCATTTAACATATTGCTAGTTTTCATAGAATTCCTGTTTATTTGTAATTTGTTATTTATAATTTTATTGAAAACAATAACCTGCTAGTATACACTTTATATGAGGTCAGCATTATTTATTGAACAATAATTTCCCATAGACTGGCTAAAGCTCATGCAAGATAACAAGCGAATATAATAATAAAAAAGGAATTTATTGAAATACTCTTCGAAAGATATCTCAGTAACCAAACGTCCAATCGAAATAAAATTTCAGGGCCTTTTACAAAGATACTGTAGCTTTCATTTGGTGCTTAGAGAACCCAAATCGGTTGACAGACGGCTGAGATATTTATTATGATACACTTGGTCAAAAATCCCTCAAAAGGTTAACCTGTATTACTCCCATGTACTCTTTGAAAGATATCTCGATAACCAAATGCCTAATCCTAATAAAATTGTATATGGTTCTACTAGGATGTTATAGCTTTCATTTGGCAAACGTATTTCGACTGTATGGTTGATACTCGAAGAGATGGCTTTCCAGTCTTGACAAAAATAAAAATACTGCTATTTTATCTTGTCCGACGTTTCGGTCCGTTTGGGACCTTCTTCTGGGACTCTAAAAGATTATTTATTACATCCATTAGAAAATTTTTACAAACAAAAAACTTTACAATTTTTACCGATTTTTACAGATTTTTCGTCCAGTGTTGTTCTGTGGAACGTCTAAATGTCATCGGTTCTGAGTTTCTATTAAAAGGCAAATTATGAAAAAACTTACAATCTCCACACAAAATTCTCTCCGTGTACTTACTCCCTCGCAAAAGCGGACGGTTTCGGTGTAACCGTAACCGCGGAAAAGCCCTTTTTCAAACTCAGCTGGAATTCAGTAACCGGCACTTGATCAAACACCATTGCTTTTTGGCTCTTTTCTGTTTCTACCTCTAGTGTGTATGTGTGTGTGATACCTGATGTTCCAGTGTGCGTGATACAATCTTCCTCTTTCGAGAGTGTGTATGTGTGTTTACAAAATTATTCATGTTTGTTTTGATCAGCTGTTCCTTGTCCTACCACTTTGCTGGAAATTCTTTAGCCAATGAAAAACCCCTGCATAAGCAACATGCAGGTTGTCGGTGTCCGTCCGTTTATTTATTGTGTTTGGTGTGTTGTTTATGTGGCAGCTTTCCAGAATCGGCAAATTTCTTCCCTTGTGTGTTGTGTCTAAAATTCTTGCTTCGTTGAGCTTGAATGTGTGGTTTTCCGAGGCTGCGTGATTCACCAGGGCCGTTGTTTCCATTACCGCCTGGATAGCAGCATCTTCGGTTATGTGACCAGCGCTCTGTAGTGTTTGTAACTTCTTCATGTTGGATTTGTGTTTTGATGCCAATCAGATCCAGAACTACCTACACAGGATGCAGAATACGGACACCAACGACCCAAAAGCGAGGTTCTATTATAACGCCGAAAAACGCACCAAGGCCTTTCTCAAAGCGCATCCTGGGATCATCGTGGTGAATTCGGACAAAGGCAATCGAACAGTAGTGATGGAGCGGACAGACTACACGTCCAAGATGAAAAGTCTACTGGAGGATAGTAAAACGTACCGACAGGTAACAAAAGACCTAACGAACGGGTTCCAGAATCAGAACAACACCATCGTGAAACGGCTTCAGGATCTCAAGCTAATTGATCCGTATCACGCATCGAGATTGAAGACCTACAAAGCAGTGTGTCCTAAAATCTATGGTCTGCCCAAGGCACACAAACCCGGCCTTCCATTGAGACCTGTTGTACCCTGCATGACCGCGCCGACCTATGAGCTCTCCAAATTCGTAGCGAACGTGCTTCAAAAAGCTATAGTGAGTAAGTACAACATAAAGGATTCCTTCTCCTTTTGCGATTACGCTAACTCGATTGAGCTCCCGGAAGGATACATCCTGGTCTCGTTTGACGTAGTAGCACTTTTCCCGTCCATCCCCAAAAGTCTCATGAAGCAGAGCATCTTCAAACACTGGGACGAGATCAAGAAACATACAGCTATTTGTCTTGATCTGTTCTGGGAAGTCACAGAGTTCTGTATAGATGCCAGTTATTTCGTGTTCGAAGGGACGTATTATCAGCAAATCTTCGGTACAGCAAGGGGAAGCCCACTGTCGCCGATAATTGCCGAGTACGTGATGGAGGATCTTCTGGACGATGCAGTAGCCGCCACCACCGTGGTCATTCCGTATCTGAAAAAGTACGTTGATGACCTTTTCCTGGCGCTCCCAGTCCAGAAAGTCGAAGAAGTACTCAACGCACTAGCGTGCACAGGGGGGGGGGGCAAGGGGGGGCACTTGCCCCCCCTTCTATAAAAAAAAAATCTATGCACCATTTTTGCACTTCTTGAACCTTGGATCTTACTACGCAATGTTGAGAATCACTGAGCTATGGTGCACCATTGACACATACAATTTCTTAGTATCTCATGCACAACTATGATGTTCTCAGAATCATCTAGGCTAAACTCACGCACCATCTTCTAACTAATCAGTGATGTCAGCACCACATTTGAAAAACATGCACCATTTTGGCATTTCGTATTCCAAAACTGTATTCCATGTACGTGAACCATAATGACTTCGGCACCACATTGAATTCTAAGCACCATTTTTGCAATTCGTGCACCTAGCCATACAAAATAACAAGTATCACTGAATAACAGTGACGACTAATACAGCACACTAACATCATGCACCTTCTTCAAAGCTTTCAATGCACCATCATGATGTCCACAGAATGATCTAGGTATCCACGCATTATGATGATCGCATGAAATATCTTTTTATCAATTAAGTATGTAATACCTCATACTGACATGCACCATCATAGCTCTTCAAACACCATTTCAGCGTTTATCATATCACTGAGCCGTGAGCATCACTTAAAATACATTTTTTTGTATGATATGCACCATTTTTGCAATTTGTGCACCTAACCATAAGCTTTGAAAAACGGTAACAACTAGTGCATCATCTAGTATCATGCACCTTCTTCAAAGCTTTCCAACCACCATTTTGGCATTCACTATATCATCTTGGCATTTTATGCACCATTATGATGTGGTTCACAAGTAAATTTGATGCACCATTTTGGCATTTGGCATACAAAATAGCATTCCTTGTACCTGGACTATGTTGATCTCTGTGCCGCATTGAGTTTCCTGCAACATTTTTGCAATTCATGCACCTACATATGGAATATGTTGAGTATAACTGAATCATGGTAAAACTAATGCACCATACAGACATCATGTAGCTCCTTTGCATTCCATGTACCACCATGATGATCACATAAATATCTAAGCACCATCTCACGCGTCATTTAATTCACATTTGAATTTCATAAGCTCGATTTTGCCATATCGTACACCCAATTGTATTCCATGTACCTGATCCATGTTGACTTCCACACCACATTAAATTCTATGCATCATTTTTGCAATTTTTAATTTTGGATCTAACCACCCAATGTTGAGAATCACTGAATCATGGTGGCAACAAATGCATCCCTGATACATACAATTTCTTAGTATCTCATGCACCACCATGATGTTCTTAGAATCATTTTTAGGCTAATTTCACGCACCATATTTTAACTAATCAGTGATGTCAGCACCATATTCGAATAACATGAAGCATTTTGGCATTTCGTATTCCAAAACTGTAATCCACGTACGTGAACCATGGTGACTTCGGCACCACATTGAATTCCAAGCACCATTTTTGCAATTCGTGCACCTAGTCATACACAATGTCGAGTGTCGCTGAATAGCGGTGACAACTAATACAGCACACTAACATCATGTACCTTACCTTATGCTAATCTCATGCACTCTTGCATCTTTTTATCAACAAGGAATCTAATGCATCATACTGATATGCACTATCATTCAATTTCATGCACCATCAAAGCTTTCCAAGCACCATTTCAGCGTTTATTATATCATCTAGGCATCTGATGCACCATTATGATGTGAGCATCACATAAAATACTTTTATTTTGAATTCTATGCACCATTTTTGCAATTCGTGCACCTAACCATGCAACATATTGATAATCTTTGAATAACGGTGACAACTAATGCAGCTCACAAGCATCGTACGCCTTCTTCCAAGCCTTCCATGCACCATTTTGGCATTCATTATACCATCTAGGTATCTTATGCACCATTATGATGTGGTTTACATTTGAATTTGATGCACCATTTTGGCATTTCGCATACAAAATAGTATTCCACGTACCTGGAACATGTTGATTTCTGTGCCACCTGCACCTTTGCACGAATTGCAAGTGCACCTTAATATGAAACATGACGAGTATAACAGAATCATCGTGAAGCTAATGCACCATACAGACATCATGCACCACCATGATGTTCACAGAATCATCTAGGCAACATCTCACGCACCATCTTTGAACCAAATATGTGTCTAATTGCGAAATGATGCACCATCGTTGAATTTCATGCATTACTAAAGCTTTTAATGCGTAATCGTGGCGTTCACTATATCATCTAGGCATCTATTGCACCATTATTATTGTATGAAGTTTCGTACATCGAAATATCATTTCTTGTACGATGTCAACTCTAATGCATCATACTGACATCAAGCACCATCTTTGAATGACATGCTCCATATTAGCATTCAATGCACCATACCAATGAACTCAGTGTTATCAGAAGATCCTATACACCACGGTGACATCATGCACCTTTATTGCCTCACGCAATTTGATTTTTATGCAGCACCAACATTTTTATGTTTACACCATCTCCAAATCTCATGTTTTACCTTAGCATTCTATAAATCAAAATGCAATTACTTGCCACGCATGCATTATCTCGACGTTCCCTTGATCATTAAGGTATATAATGAACCATACTCACATCACACACCTTTTTAAAATTCTATACACCTTCTTGGTGTTCATTGTATCATCCACAATTAAATTTTATATACCATTTTGTGATTCGCGCATCAAAATAGCATTCCGTGGATCATTTTGGTAATCACTTTATCAGCTCGAGAAATATCTGGAGTAATCCGTGGAGGCATTCTAGGAGAAATCCCTGGAGAAATTTCAGGGGGAATCCTTGAAGGACTTTCTGGAGGAATCCCAGAAGGCATTACTAAAGAAGTGCTTGAAAGAATTCTTGAAAGAAGCTCTATAAAACTGGAAGAGGAGTCTAGAAATTCCTGTGGAATTTGCAGGAGGAACTACTAAAGGAATTGCTGGAAACATTATTGAAGGAGTTCCTTGGAGGCATTCTTAACCCTCGAGTAATCGCGCTGTTGTATTTTGTACAACACATTGAAAAAATCTCGCTTTTTGTACTCAGCATTGGCGTGGTGCTGACGCAGGTAGTCCACCGCGCGAGTTACGGAAGGTTAAAGGAATCCTTGAAGAATTTCCTGGGGGAATCCGTAGAGGAATTCGTGAAAGAATTCATAGAAGAATTTGTGGAGAAATATTTTCCGAAAAACCCCTGGACAAATTTCTTGAAGAGTTCCAGCAGGGGTCATTGACGAACCCCTGGAGAATTTCCTGGAGTAAACTCTGGAGGCATTCCTGGAAGAAACCCTGGAGGAATTCCTGGAAGAATTTCTGGAGGAATCTCTGAAGGCATTCCTGAAGGAATCCTTGGAAGAATGCCTGGAGGTTTTCTTGTAAGAATTCCTGGAGGAACATCTGGAAGAATGTCCGGAGGAATTTCTGCAGGAATCCCTGAGGAAATTTCTGGAGGCACATTTGGAGGAGTTTCTAGAAGAATTCCTGGAAGAAACTATGAGAAATTCCTGGAGAAATCCCTGATGTAATCCCTGGAGGAATTCCTAAAGAAATCCGTGAAGGAATTACATGATGAAACACTGGAGGGGTAACAGAAGGAATCCATGAAATAATTCATGGAGGAATTCCAGGAGGAATTGCTGGAGGAATTCCTGAAGGATTTCTGGAAAAATTCCTGCATGAATTTGTGGAAGAATTACTCGAGAAATTCTATGACGAATCCTTGCAGAAATTACTGGAGAAATCTCTGGAGGAATTTGTGGAGCAATTTCTGGAGGAATCAGTGGAGGCATTCCTGAAGGATTTTTTGGAAGAATCCGTGAAAAAAATCTTGGAGGAATTTCTGGAGGCATTCTTTCGAGAATTATTGGAAGAATTTCTGGAGGATTTTCAAAAGGAATACTTGGCTGAGTCCCTGGAGACATTCATAGAGGAAATCCGAGAGAAAGCTTTGGAAAATTCCTGGAGAAATCCCTGTTGAAATCCTAAAGACCGGTCCAGAAAGTATGGACGCAGTAAGAAAATATTGGCATTTCAAAACTATTGATGACTAGTTCTTTTTGAAAGCTACATCCTGTTGGTCAACCTATTTTCTCAACATTTGTGTAGCGGTTTTTGCGATTCCAACAGTTTGTTTCAAAATACATGAACTTTCAGCGGAACATCTTCGAAAAAATGTGCACAAACGATGTACAGAGTTAGAAAGGTCACTTAAGAAATGAACAAAATATGGTGGGATTAAGTGAAAAAATCGTGCTAGCAGCAATCAGCAACCACGGTGAGAAAAACACGTTTAAGCTTAGGAAGAAATTGGGTAAAAAATAAAGATCCTGCTAACCCTCGTTTGGATGAACAAATAATGAAGGTGTTTGAGCACAAGAAAAAAAGCTTCTAACTTACACAAAGCGGGATATGATCAAAAAAGTTACCATTTCGAATTCCAATGTTAATCGTGGCGAAGAAGTTTGAATGTTCGTCCTATAGTAAGCAGAAACAGCCAAAAAGAAGCCCGAAACAAGAACCATCGATTGGGCCCAGACAACTGAAGACTTGGTGCGTCCATACTTTCTGGGGCAGTCTTTAGGAGGAATTCCTGAAGGAATCCGTAAAGGAATTCAAGGATAAATCCCTGGAGAATTACTAGAGAAACTTCTGGAAGAATCCCTAGAGGTTTTTCTGGAGAAATTCCTAAACAAATGTAGTAATTCCTGGAAGAATTTCTGGAGGATTCCCTGAAGGAATTCTTTGAAAAAAATCTGGAAAAATATTTGCGGCTTCCTGGAATGATTAAACGAACTCCTCGAGCAAAAGAATTCCTAGAGGGGTTTTTGAGGATTTCCTGAAGAAATTCTTGAAGAAATTCCTGGCGAAATCCATGGAGGAATACCTGAAGAAATTTTTCGAGGAATTCCTGGAACAGTTCCAGGAGAAGTTTTTTTTTCTGGAGAAATTCATGGATAAATTCTAGAGAATGCTTGGAGGAATCCATGAAGAATTTTTTAGATGATTTTCTGGAGAAATTAATAGAGAAATTTTTATAGTTGTCCCAGGAGAAATTTCTGGAGAGATTCCTTGAAAAAGTCCAGAAAAAAAAACCTGAAAAAATGTCTGTAGAAATCCCTGGAGAAATTTCTCGTGGAATTCCTGGAAGAGTTCCGGGAAAAATTTCTCCAGAATTTTCTGGAGAAATCCGAGCAGGAATTCCTTTAGGAGTCGTTGCAGAAATTCCTGGAGGAATCTCTGTAGAAATTCCCGGAGGTATTCAAGATGGAATTACCGAAGGAATTTTTGAAAGTATAGTGGAGGAGTTCCTGGAGCAATTTCCGAAAGAATTCTTTGAGGTATTTTTTGCGAAACATTCCTGGAGAAATTCCTGGAAGATTTTCTTGAGGAATCTTTGGAGAAATTCCTGGAGGAATCCATGTTTGCATTCCGGGAGGTATTTCTGGATAAATTCCTGAAGATTTTTTTGGTGGAATAACTAGAGAAATTTCTGGATGAATTCTTTAAGGAATTTTTGGACCTTAAATCCTGGAGGAATGTCTAGAGGAACTCCTCGAGGAATTTGTGAAGGATTTTGTTTTGAGTAATTTCTGAAGAAACTCATGGATGAATTCCTGGATGAATTCCCGAAGAAATTCCTGGAGGAATCCATGGAGAAATCCCTAAAGAAATTCCTAGAAAAATACCCAGAAAAGATCTGGGAAAAATCCCTGCTGTAATCCTAGGAGGGATTACTGAAGGAATCTGTGAAGGAATTTAAGGATGAATCCCTGGGAGAATCCTTAAAGATTTTTCCGGAGAAATTCCTGAAAAAATGAAGGAATTCCTGGAAAAAATTCTACAGGATTTCCTGAAGGAATTCTTTGAAAAATTTGTGGAAAAATATTTGCGGCTTCCTGGAGGAATGATTTAAGGAACTCCTCGAGCAATTTCTGAAAGATTTCCTAGAGGGATTTTTGAGGAATGTCTGAAAAAATTCATTGATGGAATTCCTGGCGAAATCCATGGAGGAATCCCTGGAGAAATTTTTCGAGGAATTCCTTGAGGAATTCCTGGAACAGTTCCGGGAGAAGTTTTTTCTGGGGAAATCCGTGGAAAAATACCTAGAGGAATTCTTGGGGGTATCCATGAAGAATTTTTTTTTTAGGATTTTCTGGAGCAAAAACTAGAGAAATTTTTTATAGTTGTCCCAGGAGAAATTTCTGAAGAGATTCTTGGAAAATTTCCAGAGAAGAAAATTCTGTAGAAATCCCTGGAAAAAAATCTCAAGGAATTCCTGGAAGAGTTCCGGGAGATATTTCTTCAGGATTTTCTGAAGAAATCCGAGCAGGAATTCCTTAACCCTCTAATACCCAAATTTTTGATTTTGATCTAAATATCATTTTTCGTCATCTAAAATCGATTTAAACATGTTTTGGAAGATGATTCTTTTTAATTCCCAATTTCGTGAATTTCAGTTTTCGATTTTTCTAATTTTTATTTTTGAACATCCCCACAGTTTTATATTTTTCCTGGAAGCCTATTTGGGGTACGGATTTTTTGAGAGGAAAACATTTTGAGATTTTATGATTATTGTTAAAATATTTTTATTGTAAATTTTTTTCATAGAAAATTTTATTTTCCGTGTAAGTTTAAGGAAAATAATTTTAGAGTGTATTCGATTCCCTTAAACTATAAAACTAAGATAGAATGATTTGGGAAAAATAAAAAATATGTTATTTGTAGCGATTCAATACAAAATAAACAATGACTTCTAGAAGGTGACTAAACATCAATTTCTCAATGATTTTTAAAAAATGTAAATACGCTTTAAAATACAGCAAAAACTATTTTGAGATATACAAAACAGTCCTAAATATCAGCCAAAAATATAAAAAAAATGGTTTTCCACGAAACAAAAATTACAAAAATGCTCAAACTATACCCCGTCTAAAGGCGAGGTTGGGTATTTTAATTCAAGATGGAATTACTGAAGAAATTTTTGAAGGTATGAATGGCGGAATTCCTGGAGGAATTCCCGAAAGAATTCTTTGAGGTTGTTACGGGAGGCGTTACGAACGTCGGCACCGCATCAGAAATAAGCCACAGGGATGCGGAGCAGATCTAACGCAGCGCTTGTCATCCGACGGCTCTGTCAGACTGACGGTGTTGGTAGACACAACAAAGCAGAACGAAAAAATATGTGCAGAATGTGGTGATGAAATTGTGCTGCAAAAGTTTCTGTTAGAAATTGATTGTTATTTTGTAAAATTACTATCCAAAATATTCCTAACGTATCCCAAATGAACTAAACCTAATGTAACCAGTGAGTTGGACATGCAATACTATTCCTAAATATTATAAAACAGTGAATTCTTAAACATACATTTTAGGTTAAAATCCATGCACAATTTACTCTAATTTCTACATCTTTAATACATTAAAATTGAACTAGAACTTGAATTATAACTTGCGAACACAAACCTGTAAGTAATCAAGCGATCTATTATATGACTTAAGACTAAGACGTTGAAATCAACTTAAAACTAGGTTGCCAGACTAGACTCATCGCAGGACGGTAGCTAGGACGTAGACTAGGAAGACTGGAGTCACTGAATTGTGAGTATTGCGTAACTAACTGTGGACCTTGCGATGACTCAAATCAAATTTATGTTTTAGCTTTAAAGCATTTGCCAATAAAACTACTTGGATTCGCTACAAAGACATTGACCAATATTCTACGTTCCGTGCCGCGCCTACATTCTTTAAAGAATTCATCTCGGTGAGGTGGTGCTGCTGGTAGTAACTTGAATCCACGATGGTCCGTACGACGCGATCCGCGGCGAAAGCCAACGCTGGGACACCTCAGCGCATTTGCGACAAGTGCAAAATCCCCGACAACGTAGCAGATATGGTAGCTTGCGAGCGATGCAATCGTTGGTACCATTGTGCGTGTGGGGAGATGTCCGAGAATGTCACCGGTAAGTGGCTATGCAAAAGTTGTGTTTTGACGGGCAGTGGCGATTCAGTATCCGGGAGAACCAGCAGTACTTCGCGATCGACGAGAGTCCAATTGCAGCTCATGCGGTTGGAAGAGGAAAAGAGAGCTCAAGAGAAGCTGATCCTTGAGCAGCAGGAACAGGAGCGTGTACGGCAAGAGAAGGTGCTAGCAGCTAAAACTGCTCTCGATAAGAGATACTTGGACGAGAAGTATGCTCTGCTCATCTCTCAGGCCGAGGATGATGAGGCGGGAAGTCAGCGTAGTCGTCGGAGTCGTGTGAGTCGTGGGACTCGCAACAGCCACATTGAGGAGTGGGTCAACAGTGTGGACGAAGCAGCTGGAGGGGACCCAATGCCAGAAAACGTTGACGATATTTTTCCACCGATTTCGATTTCTGCTGGTGTTAATGTGCCGTGTGGGGGCATGCTGACCAGGTATACTGGAACGAAACCCAAGCAGTATGCATCGAACCAGATGCACGATGTACGCCGATCGTCTCTCCCCAACCCGGCGAACGAATGCGTGGGCGAAAACATTTGTACGGATGGTATGTCGTCTATCGCCGGAATGAAAGACCCTGTTACGGCATCTACACCTATTAGATCGGTTGGTTTCCAACAGCCAGTAGTGCAACCGTCGCCACACACACAATCGATGAGCATACAGCCGGTATATACGCCGCCAGTATATGCACAGTCGGTGTTTGTTCAACCGATTCAACCGCAGCGTACACTACCAAAGCTGGTTCCGCGACCGCCTCTGCCAACATTCTTGTACCCAGAGCCGATAGCACTATGCAAACCTCCCGTGTCTCGAACCCATGTCTCGCTTCCACCACTGAGTGAACAGTCGTCGTTTTTACAGTCAAGGGTCAGTCGGCCGATAACATCAAGCGTCGAATTGCCTGCATCTACATCGGCACAACCACCACCGACACTGCAGCCGTCACACCCTCCACCGGTAGAACCGCCGTCGCATCTATCGATTGATTGTTCAACCGAACCACGATCGAGCATGCTTTTACCACCGACGACACAGGCGTCGTCTCAGCAACAACACACACTATTGCATCGACCGCGATCGCTGTGTGATCAATTAGGTGGACTCTCATTACCACCATCTGTACTACGGGCATCGACGTCGTACACTCCTCCACTACAACCACCATCTCTTCCCGATCCTGAGTTGTCTTTGCCCAACAGATCGGAACATCATCCGATGCTGTCGCGCGTATCACAACAGCAGCAGGCAGAGTCTTACGTCACTCAGCTACAGCAGCTGCAGAATCAGCAAGCCATGTGGGGACAATTTCAGCAACAATTGTCTGCCAGGCAGGTAGTGCCGAAGGAGCTCCCAATATTCAATGGGAGTCCCGAAGAATGGCCACTCTTCATAAGCAGCTTCCACAACTCGACTGCCATGTGTGGGTACTCACAGTCAGAAAATCTGATGAGACTGCAGAGATGCCTCAGGGGAAAAGCGCTGGAAGCTGTTAGGAGTAATCTGCTGCTACCTTCTTCGGTCCCGAAGATTATGGAGACTTTGGAAACGTTGTTCGGGAGCCCAGAGCGTCTAGTCCAGTCGCTGCTTAACAAGGTACGCAGCGTCCCTACTCCAAAAGCCGAAAGGCTGGAAACGCTGGTCAATTTTGGTCTCGTTGTCCAGAATCTTGTTGGTCATCTCAAGGCCGCTAACCAGCAAGCCCACTTAACCAATCCGACTCTGCTGCAAGAGTTGGTGGATAAATTGCCACCACACCTTCGGCTGGACTGGGCGCTGTATAAGAAGAACGCTGGCCTGGTCGATCTTGGCACATTTTGCGACTACATGAGTGTCATCACGTCGGCCGCAAGTGATGTAGCGCACTTCAATGATTTCGAAGGAGCACGTCTGGCAGGGGGCGAGAAACAGAGGAAGGAAAAAGCTTTCGTGAATGCTCACGTGTCTGCTGAGCCGTGGAAGCCACAGAAGTTCGAGCAGGGAAAGAAGGCAGAAAACCAGGAGAGGCCTTGCTTCATCTGCCAGAGCGTGAAGCACCGAATCAAAGACTGCCACAAGTTCAAGTCTTCAAGTCTTGGGGACCGATTAAAAGCAGTTGAAGCGCATCAGCTTTGCACGGTCTGTCTCATACCCCATGGAAGATGGTCATGCAAGTCGACACGCACCTGTGGCGTCGATGGTTGCACCAAGAAACATCACCCGTCTCTTCATCCGAATCAGCATACTGGCACCAAGCCTACTTCTTCAGACAGTAGCGGAGTGCGGCCAAAATCGGACGCCGTTGTGAGTCTCCACCGTCGAAGTCAAAGCGCAACGATATTTCGTATAATCCCGGTGGTATTGTATGGCAGGAAAGCAGAGGTGTCTACGTTCGCTTTCCTTGACGAAGGATCTTCGTCGACGCTCATCGAGAAGGAAATTGCAGATCAGCTAAACCTCGGCGGCGAGCTGCAGCCGTTATGTTTGACGTGGACGGCGAAGGTTTCCCGACACGAAGCTGACTCCAGGCTAGTCAACCTGAAGATTTCGGGTGTGGAGCGCAGCAAAAGTTTCCCGTTGACTGGCGTGAGCACCGTTCGCCAGCTGGAACTTCCAGTACAGTCGCTACGGTATGGAGAATTGTCGCAACAGTTCCCATATTTGGCCGGTCTACCGGTGAAAAGCTACGAAAAGGCCGTTCCGAGAATCATCATTGGGTTGGACAACATTAAACTGTCGCTGCCTCTCAAGACGCGGGAAGGAAGGCCGAGCGGGCCAGTAGCTGCAAGAACGAGGCTGGGATGGACGGTATTCGGAAGCGTCGGTGACTCGAAGATGGATTCGACGTCGCCACTGCTGCACATTTGCAAGAGCGTGGAGGATAGCAAGCTACACGACCTGGTGAAAGGATACTTCGCGGCGGAGAATTTGGCTGTATCCGCAGCTTGTAGGCCAGAAGCGGAAGAGGATCGTAGAGCAAAGGAAATTTTGCGACGAACAACGGTGAGGAAAGCAGACGGTCACTACGAAACCGGATTGTTGTGGCGGAGCGATGTAGTGGAGCTGCCGTCCAGTTACGACATGGCAGTGCGTCGTCTAATCTGCCTAGAGCGGAAATTGAGTAAGCGTCCGGAGCTGCAGGCGAGTTTGGAGAAGCAGATATCTGACTATCAGAGCAAAGGCTACGCCCACAAAGCAACGCCTCAGGAGATAGAAAGAAGCGACCCGAACCGGACATGGTATCTCCCAATCGGAGTTGTTACGAACCCACGAAAACCCGGAAAGGTGCGTATCATCTGGGACGCGGCTGCCAAAGTACGAGGAGTTTCCCTAAACGACATGTTGTTGAAAGGGCCGGACCTTCTGTCGTCGTTGCCAGCTGTATTGTGCCGGTTTCGACAACGCCAAATAGCGATTGCAGGTGACATCCGCGAGATGTATCACCAGCTGAACATAAGAGAGGAGGATCGACAAGTTCAGCGATTTCTTTACCGGACCGACCCATCGAAGAAACCAGAGATCTTCGTGATGGACGTGGCGATCTTCGGGTCGACTTGTTCGCCGTGTTCAGCGAACTTCGTAAAAAATAAAAACGCAGAAGAATGGAAGGACGAATACCCGGAGGCGGCTACGGCAGTGGTAGAAAACCATTACGTGGATGACTACCTGGACAGTCGCGATACGGAGGAGGACATGACAAAGCTGGCAATGGATGTGCGGAGCGTGCAAGCAGCAGCCGGCTTCGAGCTGCGAAACTGGCGATCGAATTCGAAGAAGGTGTTGCAGCGCCTGGGCGAGAAAGCAGCGGAATCGCCGAAAGATTTCAGCATCGACAAGGAGAGCCAAGTCGAACGCGTTCTGGGTATGGCCTGGTTACCAAACGAGGACGTGTTCGTGTATTCCGTGACATTACCGGACGAACTCGAGCGATCAACGTCTGCCAAAACCGTCACAACTAAGCGAAGCATCCTGAGATTTGTGATGAGCGTCTTCGACCCGCTCGGCCTGATTTCAAACTTGCTCATTCACGGCAAAACAGTTATTCAGGACCTGTGGAGAGCTCAAGTCGGATGGGACGATGCAATTCCAGCCGACATCTACGATCAATGGATACGCTGGATCGAGCAACTGTCTAAATTGGAACAAGTACGAATTCCACGCTGCTACTTCCCTGGTTACGATAGTGACTGTTTCGAAACGACGCAACTCCACGTATTCGTGGACGCGAGCGAGTCCAGCTTTGCTTGTGTGGCCTACTTCCGAGTCATCGATCGTGGCCAGCCGCGATGTTCCCTGGTGGCGGCCAAGGCCAAGGTTGCTCCGCTGAAGCCGCTGTCGATCCCTAGACTGGAGCTTCAGGCGGCGGTCATCGGAAGCCGTCTGGCAAAGTATATTACAGAGTATCACACTCTTCCGGTGAGTCGCAGATTCCTTTGGAGTGATTCTAAAACCGTTCTGTCCTGGATCAACTCGGATGCCCGCAAATATCGCCAATATGTGGCGGTACGAGTAGGTGAAATTCTGGAGGAAACTCAGTCCGAGGAATGGCGCTGGGTTCCAACCAAGCTCAACATCGCAGATGAGGCCACCAAATGGGGAAAAGGCCCCACGATGCAGCCGGATGGTCGCTGGTTCACTGGACCGGAGTTTCTCTACAAGGCGGAGAATGAGTGGCCGCAACAGCGAGTGCCATCAACCACCGAAGAAGAACTTCGTGCTATCCACGTGCATCGTGTGCAGTTGATTCAACCGTTCGTCGAGTGCAGTCGGTTTTCCAAGTGGGAACGAATTCTACGGGCCACAGCATACGTACACTCGTTTGTGGACCGTTGTAAGAAGCAAGAGGCCAAACCGGTCGGTCGTGGTCTGCAGCAGGAGGATCTTGTTCGAGGCGAGAGAGCGTTGTGGCGACTAGCACAGGCAGAAGATTTCGCAGAAGAGTTGACAGTTTTGGAGAAAAATAAGACTACAAAGGGAGAATTGCTGAAATTCGAGGCAGACAGTCGCATCAGACAACTATCGCCGTTCTTGGACGAGTTCGGCGTAATACGTATGGAAGGTAGGACAGAAGCATCTCCACTGGCGGCGTACGACGCGAAATATCCAGTGATCCTGCCGAAAACCCATCGTGTGACAGAATTATTGGTTGACTGGTACCATAGACGGTACGGTCACCACAATGGCGAAACAGTGGTTAACGAAATTCGCCAACGGTATCACATCCCAGGACTCCGAGCGATGGTTCGGAAGATGGCGAAGAAGTGTCAGTGGTGCGTCGTGTATAAATCACGACCGGAGGTGCCCAGGATGGCGCCTCTTCCGGCGGCACGCGTAACTCCTTTCATCCGTCCGTTTTCGCTGGTGGGAATCGACTATTTCGGTCCGTATTTGGTCAAGATCGGCCGTAGTCAAGTGAAGCGCTGGGTGGCACTTTTCACGTGTTTGGCTGTGAGAGCTGTTCACTTGGAGGTAGCCGCGTCGCTCTCAACCGAGTCCTTCAAGTTAGCGTTGCGGCGATTCATCGCTAGGCGGGGCGCTCCGACGCAGATCTATACGGATCAAGGAACAAATTTCGTGGGTGCCAGTCGGGAGTTGGCCGGTCAGTTGGCTGCAGTGAATCAGGAGTTGGCGGAGAGCTTCACGGATACCAACACGCGGTGGTTCTTCAACCCACCATCTTCCCCGCATATGGGCGGTGCGTGGGAAAGAATGGTCAGAGCGGTGAAAAGAGCAATGGAGTCAGTCAACAGTTGTCGTGCACCGTCAGAAGAAGTGTTCCAGACTATTCTTTGCGAGGCGGAGTTAATGGTCAATTCCAGGCCGTTGACGTACGTACCGCTGGAGACGTCAGATCAGGAGGCGTTGACTCCGAACCATTTCATCCTACTGAGCAGCAATGGCGTCAAACAACCGGAAAAAATGGCGTCTACGGAAAGCGAGGCGTTGCGAAATGGGTGGAATCTGTGTCGCTACGTACTAGACCAGTTCTGGGCTAGATGGATACGGGAATATCTGCCGGTCTTGACTCGGCGTGCCAAGTGGCATGAGGAAGTAAGATCCGTCCGGGAAGGAGATATAGTATTCGTCGTGGGCGAGGCCATCCGTAACCGTTGGCCAAGGGGTAAGGTCGTTCGAGTCATCCCAGGCCGGGATGGACGCATTCGACAGGTCGACGTCCAAACTAGTGCAGGGGTACTACGCCGTCCTGTGGCGAAGCTTGCGTTGCTAGACGTACTTCCGGCGGGTAATCCTGCTGGACCGGCGCAGCATTACGAGGAGGGGAATGTTACGGGAGGCGTTACGAACGTCGGCACCGCATCAGAAATAAGCCACAGGGATGCGGAGCAGATCTAACGCAGCGCTTGTCATCCGACGGCTCTGTCAGACTGACGGTGTTGGTAGACACAACAAAGCAGAACGAAAAAATATGTGCAGAATGTGGTGATGAAATTGTGCTGCAAAAGTTTCTGTTAGAAATTGATTGTTATTTTGTAAAATTACTATCCAAAATATTCCTAACGTATCCCAAATGAACTAAACCTAATGTAACCAGTGAGTTGGACATGCAATACTATTCCTAAATATTATAAAACAGTGAATTCTTAAACATACATTTTAGGTTAAAATCCATGCACAATTTACTCTAATTTCTACATCTTTAATACATTAAAATTGAACTAGAACTTGAATTATAACTTGCGAACACAAACCTGTAAGTAATCAAGCGATCTATTATATGACTTAAGACTAAGACGTTGAAATCAACTTAAAACTAGGTTGCCAGACTAGACTCATCGCAGGACGGTAGCTAGGACGTAGACTAGGAAGACTGGAGTCACTGAATTGTGAGTATTGCGTAACTAACTGTGGACCTTGCGATGACTCAAATCAAATTTATGTTTTAGCTTTAAAGCATTTGCCAATAAAACTACTTGGATTCGCTACAAAGACATTGACCAATATTCTACGTTCCGTGCCGCGCCTACAGAGGTATTATTTGAGAAACATTCCTGGAGGAATTCCTGGAGAAATTCCTGGATGATTTTTTTCAGGAATCTCTGGAGAAATTTCTGGAAGAATCCATGTTTGCATTCCGGGAGGTATTTCTGGATAAATTTCTCCAGAACTTTTTGGAGGAATTCATTTATGATTTCTTAGAGGAATAACTAGAGAAATTCCTGGATGAATTCTTTAAGGCATTTCTGGACAAATATTTAAAGCTTCCTGGAGGAATGTCTGGAGGAACTCCTCGAGGAATTATTAAAGGATTTTTTGGCAATTTCTGAAGAAACTCATGGATGAATTCCCGAAGAAATTTTGGAGGAATCCATGGAGAAATCTCTGGATGAACTCCTAGAGAACTCCCGGAAGAGATCCGGGAAAAATTCTTTTAGGATTTTCTGGAAGAATTAGTCGAGGAATTTCTGGAAGAATCCCTGGAGACAATATTGGAGGAATTCTGGCAGAAATTCTTAGAGATTTTTCTGTAGGAATCCCGGCAGCAATCCCTGGAGGTATTTCATGAGGATTCCATGGAAGTATCCCTGGAGGTATTCCTAGAAGAGTTCTGGGAGAAATTGATTAAGGATTATGTGGAGGATTCCGTGAAGGATTTCCTGGAAAAATCCCAGGAGGAATGCCTTGAGAAATTTGTGGTGGAATCCATGGAGGGAGGAATTTCTGAAGGAATTCCGGATAAAAATCCTGGAGAAATTCCTGGAGGAATCCATGGGGGTATCCCTGAAAGAATTCTTGGAAGGGTTCCGGGAGACATTCCTTTTAGATTGTCTGGAGGAATTCTAACAGAAATTCCTAGAGGATTTTCTGGAGTAATTCCTGGAGGTATTTCTGGATGAATTTTTGAAGAAATTCATGAATATTTAAATCGTTGAAGGAATGAAACCCTTAAGAAGTCCTTGAGAATTTCCTGTAGAATTTCCTGGAGAAATCCATGGATGAATTGCTCGAGAAATTCCGGGAGGAAATCCTGGAAGAGTACCGGTAGAAATTCCTTTAGGATTTTCTGTAGGAATCTGTAGAGCAATTCCTTGAAGAATCCCTGGAGGAAATATTGTAGAAATTCTAGCAGACATTCCTAGAGGATTTTCTCTAGCAGAAATTTCATGAGCAACCTCTGGAGGAATTCCTGGATGTAATTCTGAAGAAATTTCTGGAGTATTTACTAGTCCTTGAGAATTTCCTGTAGAATTTCCTGGAGGAATCCATGGAAGAATTGCTCGAGAAATTCCAGAAGAAATGCCAGGAAAAGTTACGGGAGAAATTCCTTTATGATTTTCTGAAGAAATCTGTAGAGCAATTCCTTGAAGAATCCCTGGAGGAAATATTGAAGAAATTCTGGCAGACATTCCTGGAGAAATTATTTGGGGAAACTCCTAGAAAAAGTTCTGGAGGAATACTTTGAGGAATGCAATGAGAAATCCCTGTAGTTTTGGTGAAAATTCCCAGAGGATTTTTTAGAGGAATCCCTGGAGGAGTTCCTGGTAGAATTTCTGGCGCTCTTCCTTAAGAAATTTCTGAAAGAATTCCCGGAGGAATTTTTGCGGAATTTTTAAAGAAATTCATGGATGAATCCTCGGGGGAATTCCTGAAGAAATGCCTCGAGAATTTCCTGGAGGAATCCATGTGGGAATTTTTCAAGGAATTCTAGGAGGAATTCCTGGAAGAGTTCCGTTAAAAAATCATCTAGGATTATCTGGAGGAATGCGAGGATCAATTCTTAGAGAAATCCCTAGAAGAAATATTGTAGGAATTCTGACAGCCATTCCTAAAAGAAAATTTTAGGAGGAATCTCTGGAGGAATTGTTGGAGTATTTACCAGAGGAATTATTTAAGGAATTTCTGGTGAAATATATGAGGCTTCCTGGAAAATTAATGGAGGAATATCTGAAGGAACTTCTCGAGGAATTTCTGAAGGAATATCTGGAGGAATTTCTGAAGACATTCATTATTACATCCCTGTAGGAATTCCTGAAGAAATTTCAGGAAAAAAATCATGGAGAAATTCCTAGGAGGTTCCGTGGAGGATTCCCTGGTGGAATTTCTGGCGGAATCATTCGAGCAACTCCTGGAGGAATTCCTGGAAGAGTTTCGAGTGAAATAACTTTAGAATTTCCCGGTGGAGTTCATGGATGAATTTCGGGGAGAAATCCCTGGAGGCATCTCGGAGGAATTTCTGGAGGAATGTCTGAAGGAACTACTCGAGCAAATTGTGAAGGAATACCTGGAGGCAGGCTTGTCCGCACTCAGCGCATGAAAATTCTGCTCTTTTGATTTACACCACCAAACCATCGTATCAATCTTCCTACCTTATCTGATAGAAGGATGTTGAAATATCCTAAATGTCATTTGGAACTGTCAAAAAATTGCACCGCAGTGCCACACTGTGCGCGCAAAGAGAATTTCACCCGGGTGAATTCACCCCAGTGATTTTCTCTTTGCACGCTCAGTGCGGCACTGCGGTGCGATTTTTTGACAGTTTGAAATGACATTTTGGATATTCAAACATCCTTCTATCAAGTAAGATAGAAAGATTACATAAATACAATGGTTTTGGTGGTGTAAATCAAAAGAGCAGAATTTTCATGCGCTCAGTGCGGACAAGCCTGCCTGGAGGAATTTTTTGAGGAATTTCTGAAGAAATTTATGAATGAATTCCTACAGGAATTCTTGGATAAATTGCTGGAAAAAATCCTGAAGAAATACCTGAAGGAATCCGTGGAGGATTTCCTGGACAAATTTCTTGCGGAGTTTCTCGAGGAATTCTTGGAAGGGTTCCGGGAGACATTCTTAAGGAACTGCTGGAGGAATTTAAGGAATTTCTGGAGGATTTTTTGTGGAATTTCTGAAGAAATCCATGGATGGATCCCTGGAGGAATTCCTGATGAAATTGTTTGAGAGTCTCCTGGAGGAATCCATGGAAGAATTCTTGGAAAAATTTCTTGAGGAATACCTGGAAGAATTCCGTGAGAAATTCCTTTAGCATGTTATGGAGGCATCCGTGGTGGAAATATTGGGGGAATTCTGACAGACAGACATTCAGGATTTTTCCTAGAAAAATGTCAGGAGGGATCTCTGGAGGAATTTTAGGAGTATTTACTGGAGGAATTCCTGGAGGATTTATTTGAGGAATTTCTGGAGAAATATATCAGTCTTCCTAGAGAAATATCTGAAAGAACTCCTGGAGGTATTCCTGGAAGAGTTCTGGAAGAAATGCCTTTAGGATTTTCTGCAGGAATTCGTGGAGGAATTCCTGAAAGAAATCACTAGTTGCATATTGGAGGAATTTCTAAAGAAATGTCTGAAGGAACCCCTCGAGGAATTTCTAAAGGAATATCTGGAGGAATATCTGAAGAAATTCATTATTGAATCCCTGGAGGAATTCCTGAAAAAAATCCTGGAAAAAATCCTGGAGAAATTACTGGAGGAATCTGTGGAGGATTTCCTGTAGAGATTCCTCGCAAAATTTTTGGAAGAGTTCCGGGAGACAATCTTTTAGGATTCTCTGGAGAAATTCTGGCAGAAATTCCTAGAGGATTTTCTGGAGAAATCCCTGGAGGAATTTCATGAGGAATTCCTGGGGGATTTTTTTGGGAGGAATTCCTGTAGGAATTTCTGGCGTTATTTTTCGAGAAATTTCTGAAGGAATTTCTGGAGGAATTTGTTAAGGAAATTAAGAAGAATTTTTTTGAAATAATTCATGGATTTAGGAATTCCTGAAGAAATTCGTTGAGAATTTCCTGGATAATTTTCTGAAGGAACTCCTGTAGGAATTTCTCGAGGAATTCCAGGAAGATATACTGCAGAAATTCCTTTAGAATTTTCTGGGGAATTCCGTGAAGCAATTCCTAGAGGAATCCCTGGAGGAAATATTGGGGGAATTCTGACAGACATTCCTAAAGGATTTTTCCTGAAAAAAATTTCAAGAGGAATTCCTGGAGGTAATTCTGGAAGAGTATTTACTGGAAGAATTCTTGGAGGAATTATTTGAGGAATTCCTGGAGAAATATTTGAGACTTCCTGCAGGAATTTCTGAAGGAATTATTGGAAGATTTTTTGGGGGAATTCCTGGAGGAATCATGCACGAATCTTTGGAAAAATCCTGGAGGAATCTCTGTAGATTGCAACAAGGATTCCGATCAAAATGTTCTATCTAGGAATTCTGACATTCTCCAATTCTAGCATCACTAATTGCCCAGGATCAAAATTCTTTCACAACGACAATATTTTTTTTCTATAATTGATAATTTTCTCGATATTATCCATTGTATTTGATCTTATCTATATATATATATATATATATATATATATATATATATATATATATATATATATATATATATATATATATATATATATATATATATATATATATATATATATATATATATATATATATATATATATATATATAAATATATATATATAAAAATGCAGTGGCATACGTGGGACCGCGCATAACTTGCGAACGGAAGGTCCGATTTTGGTCGTCTTAGTTTTGTTCTGTTAGTTTTCACCAAAGGATGGTTTATGAGGCAAAAAACATGGAAAAAAAATAAAGTTATTGAAAATCGATCTTCCATACATTTTGACCGGGGACTTGGTCTTGGCTAGAAATTTGAAACGTCAAAAAACGCAGTGAGCAAGACAAAGTTTGCCGGGTACAGCTAGTACGTTTATAACATTTTATAAAAGTCGAGATAATGCCTTCATATTAAAGCTTCATAATGCCTTGAAATTATCACCATCCGAAGCCTTCTCCAGAATCCCAATATGAAGTACTTGGCGATGTTAGTACCACAAAATGTTGAAACCCCTACTTGGGAATTCATATTGGGTGTAACACCATAATTCTATTTTGCACCATGATCATACATATATTGCACCATTATTATGGTGCCCCCCCTAAGCAAGAACCCTGCGCACGCTAGTGACTCAACGTCTTCAACCAACAAAACACGAACATTCAGTTTACCGTCGAAAAGGAAGAAAACTGCCGACTGCCCTTCCTCGACTTGCTGCTGGTACGCCAAGAGGACCGCACAATCAAAACAGAATGGTACAGGAAAGCAATCTCGTCGGGTAGATTCCTGAACTACCATTCAGGACATCCGATGAGTCTCAAGATGAACGTCGCCTTCAACTTTGCCAAACGGGTCCTCCGGTTTTCAACAAATCTGAGTCTGAAAAAAGCAAAATCAATAATTTTCGGGCTCCTGAGGACCAACGATTACCCCTCGAACATTATCAATCGAGTGATACATCGTATAAGTGGTAGTCCAACCGACGAAACAGCTATGGAAGTGAGTAGTAATGAAAATGAACAGCAAGAATCGACAAAAACATACTACTCACTCACGAACATACATGGACTGACACAAACAATAACAAAAACATTACGTCGGGAATTCCCAAATGTACATATAGCAAGCAAGCAACACAAAAACATTGGTTCACTACTTCCACTAGTGAAAGATGCAACACCGATAGAAGATCGTCATAATGTCATCTATCAGGTAGACTGTGCTGATTGCGATGCTTGCTATATAGGCATGACAACACAGAAGCTGAAGGCGCGGATATCAAAACACAAATCCAACATGAAGAAGTTACAAACACTACAGAGCGCTGGTCACACAACCGAAGATGCTGCTATCCAGGCGGTAATGGAAACAACGGCCCTGGTGAATCACGCAGCCTCG
This sequence comes from Aedes albopictus, assembly GCF_035046485.1. Lineage (NCBI taxonomy): Eukaryota > Metazoa > Arthropoda > Insecta > Diptera > Culicidae > Aedes > Aedes albopictus. The sequence goes on along the minus strand of NC_085138.1, from coordinate 74,829,861 downwards.
GAAAACCACACATTCAAGCTCAACGAAGCAAGAATTTTAGACACAACACACAAGGAAAGAAATTTGCCGATTCTGGAAAGCTGCCACATAAACAACACACCAAACACAATAAATAAACGGACGGACACCGACAACCTGCATGTTGCTTATGCAGGGGTTTTGCATTGGCTAAAGAATTTCCAGCAAAGTGGTAGGACAAGGAACAGCTGATCAAAACAAACATGAATAATTTTGTAAACACACATACACACTCTCGAAAGAGGAAGATTGTATCACGCACACTGGAACATCAGGTATCACACACACATACACACTAGAGGTAGAAACAGAAAAGAGCCAAAAAGCAATGGTGTTTGATCAAGTGCCGGGTACTGAATTCCAGCTGAGTTTGAAAAAGGGCTTTTCCGCGGTTACGGTTACACCGAAACCGTCCGCTTTTGCGAGGGAGTAAGTACACGGAGAGAATTTTGTGTGGAGATTGTAAGTTTTTTCATAATTTGCCTTTTAATAGAAACTCAGAACCGATGACATTTAGACGTTCCACAGAACAACACTGGACGAAAAATCTGTAAAAATCGGTGAAAATTGTAAAGTTTTTTGTTTGTAAAAATTTTCTAATGGATGTAATAAATAATCTTTTAGAGTCCCAGAAGAAGGTCCCAAACGGACCGAAACGTCGGACAAGATAAAATAGCAGTATTTTTATTTTTGTCAAGACTGGAAAGCCATCTCTTCGAGCTTTCATTTGGGGCCAGGAGAACCGAAATCGGTTGACAGACAACTGAGATATTTATTATGATACACTTGGTCAAAAATCTCAAAAAGTTTAGTTGTATAAATCCTAAGTACTCTTCGAAAGATATCTCAGTAACCAAATGTCCAATCGAAATAAAATTTCAGAGCGTTCTACTAGGATGTTGTAGCTTTCATTTGCTGCCAAGAGAACTCAAATCGGTTGACAGACGGCTGAGATATTCATCAATATGCAAAATGTCAAAAATCTCTCAAAAAGCTAACCTATATTACTTCAAAGTACTCTTCGAAAGTTATCTCGGTAACCAAATGTCCGATCGTAATAAAATTTAATAGGGTTCTACTAGGATGTTGTAGCTTTCATTTGCAACTAAGAGAATCCAAATCGGATATCAGACGGCTGAGAAACGTGCGTGACTTTTTTTTGTAACATACGCACACACACACATACACACACATACACACACACACAGACACACACACACACACACACACACACACACACACACACACACACACACACACACACACACACACACACACACATACATTTGCTCAGTTCTTCGAGCTGAATTGATTGGTAAATGAGACTCGGCCCTGCGGGCCTCGGATCGAAAGTCGGTTTTTCGAGCGGTATTTATACCCTTCTTATGGGTGTAAGAAGGGTAAAAAGGAATTTATTGAAATACTCTTCGAAAGATATCTCAGTAACCAAACGTTCAATCGAAATCAAATTTCAGGGCCTTTTACAAGGATACTGTAGCTTTCATTTGGTGCTAAGAGAACCCAAATCGGCTAACAGACGGCTGAGATATTTATTATGATACACTTGGTCAAAAACCCCTCAAAAGGTTAACCTGTATTACTCTCATGTACTCTTTGAAAAATATCTCGATAACCAAATGCCTAATCCTAATAAAATTGTATAGGGTTCTACTAGGATGTTATAGCTTTCATTTGGGGCCAGGAGAACCGAAATCGGTTGACAGACGGCTGAGAAATTTATTATGATACACTTGGTCAAAAATCTCAAAAAGTTTAGTTGTATAAATCCTGTAATCTCTGTAACCAAATGTCCAATCCTAATAAAATTTCTGGGCAATCTTCTAGGATGTTGTAGTTTTCATTTGGTGCCAAGAGAACCCAAATCGATTGACACACGGCTGAGATATTTAGTATGATACACTTTGTTAAAAATCTCAAAAAGTTTAGTTGTATAACTCATAAGTACTCTTCGAAAGATATCTCAGTAGCCAAATGTCCAATCGAAAAAAAATTTCAGAGCATTCTACTAGGATGTTGTAGCTTACATTTGCTGCCAAGAGAACTCAAATGGGTTGACAGACGGCTGAGATATTCATCAATATGCTAAATGTCAAAAATCTCTCAAAAAGCTAACCTATATTACTTCAAAGCACAGAGAACAGACATCCAGGCTAGAACAAATTTCATTCGGAAAGTTGTGTAATGATTTGAATCTTTACTTGAGTAAGGTTGCAAACCAATACATAATGACAACACTAACGCCACCAAACACCATATTGCCACAGTCAGTGGTGAATTGAAACATTTCATGTGGTGAATTAAATTAGTATGGGAAGTTAACCGATTGCAGCGCCACGCTATTGCCACTTGTGTTGCAGATTTCAAATGGCCGTTAAATTCCTTACACAGTTTCGGAACTGGACTTGGATGTCTGTTCTCTGTGTTCAAAGTACTCTTCGAAAGTTATCTCGGTAACCAAATGTCCGATCGTGATAAAATTTAATAGGGTTCTACTAGGATGTTGTAGCTTTCATTTGCAAATAAGAGAATCCAAATCGGATATCAGACGGCTGAGAAACGTGCGTGACTTTTTTTTTGTAACATACGCACACACACACACATACACACATATATACACACACATACACACACACACATACACACACACACACACACACACACAGGTCCAAACGGTGCTGGAACTGCGGCGAAAACGGACACGTTGCTCGAGACTGCACGAAGCAACCCAAGTGCATGCTGTGCAAGCCGGAGGAAGGAAATGGCCACCGGACGGGAGGCTATAAATGCCCGGCCTACAAAAAGGCGAAGGCAGGCCAACAATGATGCAGATAACGCAAATTAACCTGAATCATTGCGACATCGCACAGCAACTGTTGTGGCAGTCGACAGCAGAGACAAAGTGTGATGTTGCGATCATCGCAGAGCCGTATCGGGTTCCTCCTGAGAACGGCAATTGGGTAGCGGATATAGCAGGATTGGCAGCTATACAAGTTATGGGCAGATTCCCTATAGAGGAAGTGGTGGAAAACTCTTACGAAGGTTTCGTGATCGCCAAAGTTAACGGTGTCTTCGTATGTAGCTGCTATGCGCCTCCAAGATGGACCGAGGAGCAATACAACCGGATGTTGGATGCACTCACTGACACGCTGGTAGGACGTAGGCCAGTAGTCATCGGCGGCGATTTCAACGCCTGGGCCGTTGAGTGGGGCAGCCGGCAAACCAATGCAAGAGGATATAGCCTACTTGAAGCTCTGGCGAAGCTGGACGTAAAGCTGTGCAATGTAGGAACAGTCAGCACATTCCGCAAAGACGGTCGTGAATCCATCATCGACATTACATTCTGTAGTCCATCGTTGATGGAAGACATGGACTGGAGGGTGAATGAGGAGTACTCCCACAGCGACCACCAGGTGATCCTCTACAAGATAGGCCAGAGAGCTCCTACGTCCATCCAGAGAACTAGGACTTATGAGCGGAAGTGGAAGACGAAGGACTTCGACAAGGAGACATTTATTGAGGCACTTCGGCCAAACAGCGATGCGGCAAACCTCGACCCAGGATGGTTGACGGAAGCGCTAACAACGGCATGTGATGCAGCAATGCCGAGGAAGATTGAACCTAGGAACGCTAGACGCCCAGCGTATTGGTGGAATGCGACGCTCAGCACCCTTCGTGCGACTTGCCTCCGAGCTAGGAGACGAGTTCAGAGGGCAAGAACTGGAGCCGATAGAGAAGAGCGCAAGGTTGCGTTCCGTGAAGCTAGAGCTGCCTTCAAACGAGCTATCAAGCAGAGCAAGGCGAACTGTTACAAGGAGCTATGCCAGGAAGCCGACGCTAACCCCTGGGGAAATGCCTACCGCATCATAATGGCAAAGCTGAAGGGCCCAATGACGCCAGTCGAAATGTGCCCAGACAAACTGAAGGGTATCGTGGAGGGCTTGTTTCCAAAACACGATATAACAACGTGGCCACCTACGCCGTACAGCGAGGGCGATGCGGAATTTGACGTAAACCGACTGGTCTCCAACGACGAGCTCGTTGCCGTGGCGAAAGCATTGAAGGTGAAGAAGGCTCCCGGTCCGGATGGAATCTCCAACGTGGCGTTGAAAGCAGCGATCCTGGAGTATCCTGATATGTTCAGGTCAGTGTTGCAGAAATGCCTGGAGGAAGGCATCTTTCCGGATATATGGAAGGTCCAAAAACTAGTGCTGCTGCCAAAACCAGGGAAGCAGCCGGGAGATCCAGCATCGTACAGGCCGATCTGTCTGTTGGATACGCTCGGAAAACTTCTGGAGAGGATTATCCTTAACCGGCTGACCGAGTATACCGAAAGTGTGAGAGGGCTGTCCACGATGCAGTTCGGCTTCCGCAAGGGAAAATCGACGGTTGACGCAATTCGGACCGTCGTTGAGATGGCGGAAAGGGCATCCTTACAAAAGCGGAGAGGAGATCGCTACTGCGCCGTGGTAACGATAGACGTTAAAAACGCGTTTAACAGCGCCAGTTGGGAAGCTATCGCCGTAGCCCTGCATAATATGCGGGTCCCCGACTATCTGTGTAGGATTCTAAAGAACTATTTCCAGAATAGAGTCCTTGTGTACGAAACCAACGTAGGGCAGAGGTCGTTTAGAGTGACAGCAGGTGTTCCACAGGGGTCAATACTTGGCCCAACGCTCTGGAACGCAATGTACAATGGTGTGTTAACACTGAAGCTTCCGGCAGGTGTCATTATCGTAGGGTTCGCAGACGACGTTGTCTTAGCGGTATCTGGCGAATCAATCGATGAAGTCGAAGTGCTGGTATCGGAGGCAATCGACACAGTCGAAAGATGGATGAATGGAGTGAAGCTGCAGATAGCCCATCACAAGACAGAAGTGCTCGTAGTCAGTAACCGCAAAGCAGTGCAAAGGTTGGAGATCACGATCGGAGAGGAGATAATTTCATCGCAGCGCGCTTTGAAGCACCTGGGCGTGATGGTCGATGACCGCTTAAACTTTAACGCGCACGTTGACTACGCCTGCGAAAAGGCGGCGAAGGCGGTTAACACAGTAGCGAGGATTATGCCAAACGCGGGCGGTCCAAGAAGCAGTAGGAGGCGCCTCTTGGCAAATGTTGCAACCTCAATACTTAGGTATGGAGTGCCAGCCTGGGCTCCGGCGCTAAAAACGAAGAGAAACCGTGGAAAGCTGGGCAGTGTGTTCCGGCTCATGGCTATGAGAGTCGCGAGTGCCTACAGAACAATCTCGTCGGAGGCTGTATGCGTTATCGCTGGGATGATGCCCATCTGTATCACCCTAGAGGAAGACGTCGAGTGCTATCGGCGGAGTAACGCAAGGAATACGAGAGCAGCTGCTAGAATTGACTCGCTGGCGAAGTGGCAACAAGAGTGGGACAATGCGGCGAACGGAAGGTGGACCCATCGACTGATCCCAAATGTGTCGGCGTGGGTGAACAGGAAGCATGGGGAGGTGAACTTCCATCTGACGCAGTTTCTGTCCGGGCATGGCTGTTTCCGGAAGTACCTGTTTCGATTCGGTCACGCGTCTTCCCCTCTGTGTCCGGAGTGTGTGAACGTGGAGGAAACACCGGCGCACGTCGTCTTCGAATGCCCTAGGTTCTCGGAGATGCGCAGGGATATGCGCGGCCTGACGGTCGACAACATTGCCGAGGAGATGTGTCGCCACGAAGACACGTGGAACGCTGTCGACAGAGCAGTAACGGGGATGCTGTGCGCGCTGCAAAGGAAGTGGCGCGAAGACCAGAGAGCGCAGGACCGCGATCCGGGTAGGCATGATCCACCGCCGGGGACATGACTGAGTCGTCCGTAACGTGGCACCGGTTTTGGTCGTCAGAGCGCCGGTGAACCGGAAGTCTTCCACCAACCGGAATCGCCGGGCCGACTTTGGCACCATACTGGTCGGAATGAAAACATCGGAGTCGAGAGAACTTCCACTGTCGGGGACTTTCTCTGTCGGAGTAGGCTAGGTCCGTCCACCGCCGGGGACTAGACCGAGTAATCCGCGAAAAAGCACCGGAGCTTGGTCGTCGGGGCGCCTGTGAACCGGAAGCCAGTCTCCAACCGGAATCGCAGGACCGACCTTGGCACCAGCCTGGGAAGTATCGGTAACGGAAGAAGTTTCAGTGTCGGGGAATTCTTCGTCGGATAGGGTAGATCCACCGTCGGGGACTATCCGGGTCGTGTGCGAAAAGCTGGCCGAAAAAGTGGAGTGGCACCGAAAGAGCACTGTTCGGAGCAAGTTAGCAGCATCTAGAATAACAAATTTGGTGTATGTTTGTACCAACTGTGTCGCTGAATGGCGATAGGTTAGGTACGAACACAAAAATGATTAGAATAACAAATTAAAATGCGAAGAAATGTGCATGAGCACAGATGAAGGAGAGCGCATGAGCGCATTGCCCCCCCTGAAGCAGTCGCGTCAGTGGTACCAGGGGGATCGAGGCAAGTAGCAGAGTTTTTCCAATCGGTTTTCTCTGCTGAGGGTGGTAGGGAGGAAAAAAAAAAAAAAAAAAAAAAACACACACACACACACACACACACACACACACACACACACACACACACACACACACACACACACACACACACACACACACACACACACACACACACACACACACACACACACACACACACACACACAAGGCGCTGAAGGTCATAAGGCCCAAAGCTGCACGAGTCCGCCCATCTGCAGATCCTCGAACAACAGACATCCGATGGGTGGTCCAAGGTGCCCGGCCTTCAAGAAAGCCGCAGTGAACAACAAATCACAGTGCAGGTAACGCAGCTGAACCTGAACCACTGTGAAGCGGCTCAGCAACTGCTTTGTCAGGCAGTTTCTGAGTGGGGACGGATATCGCCATCATATCGGACCCATACCGAGTACCCGCCGGCAACGGCAACTGGGTCGCGGATGGGACCAGAAAAATGGCGGCGATATGGACTACTACCTATGAGGGCTTCGTGGTCGCCAAAGTAAACGGGGTCTTCTTCTGCAGCTGTTATGCGCCTCCGCGGTGGCCGATCGAGCAATTCACGCAAATGCTGGACCGATTAACGACCGTGCTAACAGGGCGAAGGCCGGTGGTAATAGCGGGCGACTTTAATGCCTGGGCCGTGAAATGGGGAAGCTGTTTCACGAACCAGCGGGGTCAGAACTGCTAGAAACACTGGCCATCTTAGATGTCGACTTGGCTAATGTCGGTACCAAGAGTACCTTTAGTCGAAACGGAGCGGAGTCAATTATTGACGTGACCTTTTGTAGTCCTGGCCTAACAAGTAGTTCGAACTGGAGGGTAGATGATGGCTACACTCACAGCGACCACCTGGCGGTTCGCTACAGTATCGACTACAACAACAGCAGGCAGCGGATAGAAGAAGAGGCGGCTAGGCCAAGGCCAAGCCCTCGTAGGTGGAAGACATCATACTTCGACGAAGAGGTATTTAGGGAAGCGCTCCGCCGTGAACGAAACTTAATCGGTTTAGACGGCGACGAGCTGGTAGCGGTGCTCTCACGTGCGTGTGATGCGACCATGCCTAGGCGAGTCAACCCTAGAAATGGGAGGCCACCGGCTTACTGGTGGACCGACGCGATTGCGGACCTGCGCCGCGCCTGCCTACGGGCTAGGCGGCGGATGCAGAGAGCACGATCAGAGGAAGAGCGAAACGAACGGCGGGTGGTGTTCGCCGCTGCAAAAGCCGCGCTCAAGACCGAGATAAGAGCAAGCAAAAAGGCCTGCTTCGAGGGTCTCTGTCAGAGTGCCAATACGAACCCGTGGGGTGACGCTTACAGGATCGTTATGGCCAAGACGAGAGGGGTGATGGCTCCTACAGAGCAATCTCCAGAGATGTTGGAGGGGATCATTGGAGGACTTTTTCCGCGTCATGATCCTAATCCTTGGCCTCCTTTCGTAGGACAGCCGGGGACTGGGGCTGGCGATGAGGAGAGGGTCACCGATGTGGAACTTGTGGGGATAGCTAAGTCCCTTAGCGTAGGTAAGGCCCCAGGTCCGGACGGAGTTCCGAACCTGGCCTTAAAAGTAGCCATTGCAGAGGCTCCCGAGATGTTCAGGTCTGCTATGCAGAAATGCCTGGACGAGGGAGTTTTCCCAGAAGCTTGGAAGAGGCAGAGCCTGGTACTATTGCCAAAGGCGGGGAAACCACCCGGAGACCCGTCGGCATATAGACCAATATGCTTGATTGACACGGCGGGGAAGGTGCTCGAAAAGATCATCCTCAATAGAATGCTGCGGTTCACCGAGGGCGAAAATGGTCTTTCGAGTAACCAGTACGGCTTCCGGAAGGGGAGGTCCACCGTAGACGCTATCTTGTCGGTTACAAAAACCGCCGAGAAAGCACTCGAGCCTAAGAGGAGGGGAATTCGCTTTTGCGCGGTAGTGACTCTGGATGTAAGGAATGCGTTCAATAGCGCCAGCTGGTCTGCTATTGCCGATGCGCTCTTGCGTCTGGGGATACCGGAGTACCTGTACAAGATTCTCGGAAGTTACTTTCAGAATCGTGTACTAGTCTACGACACGGAGGTGGGTCGGAAGTGCTTTCACATAACCTCAGGAGTCCCGCAAGGTTCCATCCTGGGTCCGGTGTTATGGAATGTCATGTACGACGAGGTGTTGAGGTTAGAGTATCCAGTGGGAGTGGTGATTGTCGGATTTGCCGACGACATTACGCTCGAAGTCTACGGTGAAACGATCGAGGAGGTAAAGTTGACTACCAACCACTCGATCAAGGTTGTGGAGGCGTGGATGCGGTCCAGGAAACTGGAGCTGGCTCACCACAAGACAGAGGTGACGGTTGTTAACAACCTGAAGTCGGAGCAGCAGACGGAGATCAGTGTAGGAGAGTGCACTATCCTGTCAAAGCGCTCCGTCAAACACTTGGGCGTGATGATCGACGATAAGCTTACCTTCGGTAGCCACGTCGATTATGCCTGTAAAAGAGCCTCCACAGCTATTGCGGCACTGTCCCGGATGATGTCCAATAGCTCTGCGGTGTACGCCAGTAAGCGCAAGCTTCTGGCTAGTGTTGCTACGTCCATACTTAGGTATGGCGGCCCGGCGTGGGGCACCGCGCTAAGTACTAAATGATACCGACGGAAGCTGGAAAGTACTTACAGGCTTATGTGCCTGAGGGTTGCGAGCGCATACCGTACCGTGTCACACGACGCTCTCTGCGTCATTACTGGTATGGTGCCTATCAGCATTCTTATCAGTGAGGACATGGAGTGCTTCGAAATGCGCGGCACAAGAGGCATACGCAGGACTGCCAGGATGGCCTCTATGGTCAAATGGCAGCGCGCGTGGGACAGTTCCACCAAAGGAAGGTGGACCTATAGGTTGATACCGAGGGTAGATAGTTGGATTAATAGGCGCCATGGGGAAGTTACATTCCACCTGACACAGGTCCTTACAGGTCATGGTTGCTTCCGACAGTATCTACACCGTTTCGGGCATGCGGATTCTCCCGAATGCCCAGCGTGCAATGGTTTAGAGGAACCGGCGGAACACGTTTTGTTCGTGTGCCCGCGTTTTCGCACAATGCGTGACCGCATGCTTGCCACATGCGGGAAGGACACAAACCCGGACAACTTGGTCCAGAGGATGTGTAGGGATGAGTTTGGCTGGAACGCCGTTTCAACGGCTATCACCCATATCGTCTGGGAACTACAGAGGAGGTGGCGCGTGGACTTGGAGAGTGGCTAGTCCAGATGCAGTACAAGAGGTGGTCCAGGGGTTCGGAGTCGGCTTCGTAGGTCATACCGGTGCCCTGCGGTCGAGATCGACCCTTACAACGATTAAGTGACCGCGGAGAGGAAGTCCCGGTAGCGGTGCTGTCGTGGCGTCGGTCTACTGGGTTGGATCCGAGCCCGCGGTTGGAAAGGGGTCCCCGGCAAGGGTCGGGGTAGGTGAGATCCTGCTGTCTGCAACCTACGGGTGCATCTGATAGGGCCTGAAGGGTAGTGATACCCTTCCTTACGGGCAGGTCAGATCGGGTTGCACGTGGGCATCAGTTCTTGATGTCCGCTCAGCAGTAGAGCGCGGGCGGGGTTGACCCTGCCCGCCATCCGAGGACAAAGGGAGTGGCGAGGACCACTCGGGAAACTGGCTAAGCGCCAGCATGCTACCGTGATGGACTCTCCAAAGCGAGTCATCGATGTTCGTTGCTGCAGGCTACGTAGCTAACCTTGTGGGTGCGATGTGCACTAGCCCCTCTCTGAAGCAATACCTTCTTGGTGGTTCCGGAGAGACGTAGGGTTTGGCGACCATAGGAATGGTTTAGTGGGTACGAGGAGAGAGTAGTCCTGGATTTTACTTTTGTTGTAGAAGACGGCCTGTCAGACCTACACTACCCTAACCTTCTGTTAGGGTGTCTGTTGAGCAGATTATCCCCCTATGGTTTAGAAGAAAAAAAAAAACAAACACACAGACATTTGCTCAGTTCGTCGAGCTGAGTTGATTGGTAAATGAGACTCGGCCCTGCGGGCCTCGGATCAAAAGTCGGTTTTTCGAGCGGTATTTATACCCTTCTTATGGGTGTAAGAAGGGTAAAAAAGCTTGCAAATCGGTCTACTAGTTTTTAAGATATTGTGATCCTGACTCAGGTTCTTTCAGGTCATGGCTGCTTCTAACAATCTACATCGTTTCGGTCATGCGGGTTCCCCCGAATGTCGAGTTTGTGCTGGTTTAGAGGAAACGGCGAAACACGTTTCGTTCGTGTGCCCGCGTTTTCGCACAATGCGTGACCACATGCTTGCAACATGCGGGGAGGACACAACTCCGGACAATGTTGTCCAGAGAATGTGTAGGAATGAGTTTGGCTGGAATGCCGTTTCAACGGCTATCACCCACACCGTCTTGGAACTACAGAGGAGGTGGCGCATGGACTCGGAGAATGGCTATTTCAGATGGTGGTCCGTGGGTTCGGAGTCGTCTACGTAGGTCATACCGGTGCCCTTTGGTCGAAATCCACCCTTACAGCGATTAAGTGGCCGCGGGGAGAATCCACCCTTACAGCGTTGTTGTCGTGGCGTCGGTCTGCTGGGTTGGATCCGAGCCCGCGGTTGGAAAGGGGTCCTCGGCAAGGTCGGGGCAGTTGGAGGCCCTACTGTCAGCAACCTTTTGGTGTAACTGATAGGGCCTGAAGGGTAGTAATACCCTTGCTTTCAGCTGGTCAGATCTTGTTGTACGTAAGCAAAGCAGTTGGGCGCGGGCGTGGTGGTTGACCCTGCCCGCTTTCCGAGGACAAAGGAAGTGGAGAGGACCAATCGGGAAACTGGCGTAGCGCCAGCATGCTACCAAAGCGAGTCATCGATGTCCGTTGCTGCAGGCTACGCAGCTAACCTGGAGGGTGCGATGTGCAGCACTAGCCCCTCTCTGAAGCAATGACTTCTTGGTGGTTTCGGAGAGACGAAGGGTTTGGCGACTATGGGAATGTGTTTAGTGGGTCGATGAGAGAGTAGTCCTGGCTTTTACTTTTGTTGTAGAAGATGACCTTAACTCCACACTACCTGGACCTTCATGTTCAGGCGTCTGTTGAACAGTTTTCCCCCACATGGTTTAGAAGAAAAAAAATATATACGTCGCTTTTGTATGTTAACAGTTGGGTGTATCTGTGACTTTGGATTTTTGGCCAGATACGTCGTTTGGTTTTGTGGATTGTTGCGATTCAATACAAAAGAAACAATAACATCTGAAAAGTGACCAAAACATGCATTTTTCAATGATTTAAAAAATGTATATACGCTTTAAAAGACATCAAAAACCATTTTAAGATATGCAGATATCAGCCAAAAATATAAAAGTTTTGATTTCCCAGGAAGAAAAAAATTCAAAAAACGCCCAAACTTAGCCCCGCCTTAAGCCGGGGTTTGGTGCTAGAGGGTTAAATAAGTAAAGCAATAGGGTCTTGCACCATTTGGGTAGCTGTACCTATTTTGGGCACTTGCCGCTATAACTAAGTCGATTTCAAACCGATTGATTTGAAGTTTTGTCTAGAGTTAGGCACGTGCAGTACCTAACTCTGTACAAAAATTCAAATCAATCGGTTCGAAATTGACTTAGTTATAGCGGCAAGTGCCCAAAATAGGTACAGCTACCCAAATGGTACAATACCCTAAATCATTAAATATTGATGTGGATTCTTTAGTTTGATTTTTGAATCATATATGCAGCTAAGAAACCGGATTTGTTTACTTTTGCGAGTTACGTTGGATTGGAAAGTTATGATTGATATTGAATCTATAAAACATGATGTCTCCACTTCTTTTTCTTCTTCACACGTAACCATCCGAATTCCAAACCCATCAGTAAACTCCAGTTCCGATGGGAATTTGACCGGAGTGTGAACAATTTGGAATTTGTTCTTGTTTTGCACCACATCTCCATCATGCAGTTATTCATCCATTACCGATGCGATGGGATCGAGACGCGGTGGCGACTACCTCAAAGCTTCCAAAATGAATGGAAAACAACGGAACGGTTAACCAACCAACCAGGCATCAGTTCCGCTGCCACCGGCTGGCTGACCGCCGACCATTATCGATTCGTTTAGTGGTGCCGATCGCCTGGCGCATATTTAGAAACGGCAGTTGGATGAAAGTGAATTCAGTGGAGGAATTTTCTCACCTGGCCGGGCAACAAGAAGCGCCGTCCTCTGCGGTCAATGCTGCCAAAGGCTACATAACGTAAAAACGGTTGTTTTATGATTAAGAAGTTTTCGGCTTGGAGAATTGGATTTTTGTAACACATGTGAAACACTGATATATGTTGCCCTTTACTGGCATTTACCAGATTAGCTGGTATGTCATAAACATACAGAAAAACTTGTAGTTAGACTAACTACAAGTTTTTCTACATGTGAAACAGTTGAAAGATTCACTTGTGAGAGTGTTTTCTACTAATAATGAGATCAAAATCATCGTGTTATAAACTGTAAATGCTATGTGCTTTAAATCGTGAGCACTGTTAAATTTAAGTTCGAATCGACTTTGAAAGAGTAATTCAGTAGCTAAGGGAGCGTCCATAAATGACGCAGCATTTTTATCCAATTTTTGATTCGCCCCTCCCCCCTCGTAGCATATTTTCCCACACCTAATATGTACATGGTTCGTCCCAGACTCCCCACAAAAAGCTACGTCATTTATGGACGCTCCCTAAAAGGTTTTCTCAGAAAATAGTAATACCTGATTGTTCTTCAATTCATTCAAAACTCTCTTCCGTCATCATGCTTTGTTGAACGCAGAAGTTCAATCTCATCTACCTAAATGCTCTCGATGAGTGCTGGAAAATAAAAACCTCCGTACATATTCGACTGCCTGCCACACCACACGCCAAAAATTAGCTCACAGCCGGCACAAAACAAAATTCTTGATGATATTCCCTACGCGCCCATCAGCCATACTGTTCAACTTTGTTCCAACCAAGGCCAATAATAAATTTATCCATCGTCGTTGTTGTTGTTGTCGTCGTTGTCGCGCACATTGCCCAAGTGTCGTCGACCGCCTCTGACACTGACTGGGGACGATTCAAATATGACGTCCATCATTTTTCGGGGATTTTAGACCCCCCCTCCCCCCTCTGTCACGCTTTTTCGTATACCTAACATATGGAGTGTCACACTTTCTCAGACCCCCCCTCCCCCCTAAATGATGGACGTCATATTTGAATAACCCCCTGCTCGCTCGACTAGGTAGCTTACCGGACCGAAGTGTGTTCTATGATCTACAGCACGAGTTTGCGGCGTTTTTGGCCGCCCGCGCGCGCAACGCAACGTCAGCAACTTGGCGTTCGCTGTCACGACTCACGAAGCGCGCGCTGCACAGTGGTGTCGAAAAAAGGTCAAAAGTTATAAAAAGTGCTACGCACTTGTGTAGGTAAAACGTTCATCGTAATGTGAATAGTCACTTACATACATAGGGTGCCTGTACCAGTTATCGCACTACCTAAGGGAACTACTTCTACAAAAATAAGAAGAAGACCGACGAATGTCGTCGATATGTCGAATGATAGATTTGTTTTCATACTTAACAGGAAAAATATAAAATCTGAGCCAAACCCACTTTTACTATTTATTACAGCGTGTGCAATGATAGGAACCCTGAACCAGTTATGGACATATCGTCGGTTTCCTGCAATAGGGGCACAACTCAAAATTTGTCATTTTTGAGATTTTGAAGGCAAATGATGAAAAACTATGTAAACTTTCATCTCACAAAGACCCGTTCCGAAATTCGTTGAGAAACGCGAGATTTTCTCATTTTTACCAATTTTCCGCAATAAAGGCACAACTCAAAATCTGTCAACTTTTTCAATAGAAGTTGAAAAATAGTAGTAGAAAATTCATGAAACAAATAGTCCTTCAGTCCCTTTCCATGATACAACAATCAAAATTCGTTTACTTTTTTCAAATGATCAGATAAATAAGTGAACATGCAGGAGGTGCTTCAACATTGCCAATTTTCAAACGCTCATTCTGAAAATTCACAGTTTTTGAGTTGTGCCCCTATTGCAGGAAACCGACGATATTTTTTAATTTCGGTTCCACTTCGCACTATTTATATGCATTCCTTATGGGATTTGCCATAACTGGTACACTATGGCGAAATAGGGTGCAAGGAAGCCGAATTTTTAAGGAAAATTATTTATTTCTATCATAATTTGAGCAAAATGGGAAGTTTGAATGAGCGCTACCTTCTTTTATGAACGTGATCTTTCGTTCACATAATTTGCCAATTGTCGTGACCGCTGCGGCTATTCTTACAGCCACAACACCGACCGCAGAGAGGAAACTCTTTAAAACCTCTCTGTGGTGGACTGATGTGTACTGCAAATGCCATTGCTGTTGCCTTTTGGTGCGTCCGTTCGTATCCACTACCGTCTACCAACTGACTTGAATCCACGATGCGCAGCTCTTTTTGTATGTTCGCTTTTGTTGTTCATTCTAGCTTTCCACTGAGTCGGCCAATCAGAAGGCGCATATTTTTCGCTTCAATCATTCTCTTCTCTGTCTCTATTACTACAATTTACATCGTTAAAGGTTGAAAATCAACTATGGCGAATTTGAGGTACTATAGCCATAACTGGTACACTGAGCCTACATTTATTTGCACAACATCACACTTAGGATAACAAATAACAATAGTACGAAACGATACGCGAATTGCGATCACAACCAATGCTCGCCAGCTCACGCTCTACCTGGTCCGCCCATGGTGCTTTCTGCGCTCCACGCCTTCTTGTGCTAACCGGATCAGAGCGAACATCAACTTTGAAGGGTTGTTATCTAGCATTCTTGCAACATGCCCTGTTCACCGCATCCTTCCGGCTTCGACCACCTTCTAGAATCTAGATGCTGAGTTCGCCGTACTGTGCACAGTGTTGGTAAACTCACACACAAAGCATACTCATGAACCGCTCATGCTTGAGCAAACTCGTGTGCGATTTTGAATCTTTTTCTCACACGCGAGTTTTTACCCTTCTTACACCCATAAGAAGGGTATAAATATCGCTCGAAAAACCGACTTTCGATCCGAGGCCCGGAGGGCCGTGTCTCATATACCAATGAACTGTGTGTGTGTGTGTGTGTAAGCAAATGAAAGCTACTACATCCTAGTAGAACGCTATTGAATTTTATTTTGATTGGACGTTTGGTTACCGAGATATCTCTCGAAGAGTACTTATGAGTCATATATCTAAACTTTTTAAGATTTTTGACCAAGTGTATCATAGTAAATATTTCGGCCGTTTGTCAATCGATTTGGGTTCTCTTGGCACCAAATGCAAGATACAGCATCCTAGTAGATCTCCCAGAAATTTTATTTTGATTGGACATTTGGTTACAGAGATATCTTTCGAAGAGTACTTAAGATTTATACAACTAAACCTTTTGAGAATTTTGACCAAGAGTATCATAATAAATGTCTTAGCCGTCTGTCAACCGATTTCGGTTATCCTGGCACCAAATGAAAGCTACAACATTCTAGTAGAACCCTACACAATTTCATTTGGATTGGACATTTGGTTACCGAGATATCTTTTAAAGAGTACTTGGGAGTAATACAGGTTAACTTTTTGAGAGATTTTTGGCCAAGGGTACCATAATAAATATCTCAGCCGTCTGTCAACCGATTTGGGTTCTCTAAGCACCAAATGAAAGCGACAATATCCTTGTATAAGGCCCTGAAATTTTTTTTCGATTCGACATTTGATTACTGAGATATCTTACGAAGAGTATTTCAATAAATTCTTTTTTATTATTATATTTACTTGTTATCTTGCACTAGTTTTTGACCAGTCTATGGGAAATTATTTTTATATAAATAATGCTGACCTCATACAAAGTGTATACTAGCAGGTTATTGTTTTCAACAAAATTATAAATAACAAATTACAAATACACAGGAATTCTATGAAAACTAACAATATGTTAAATGAAAGCTTTGAATTTATATATTGTGGGAAAATTGCAAGAACCGGACAGCCAAAATAACTAGCTAATGCCAAAACCGATTAACTTACTAGATAAATCATTTTTGTCCTTTCTACACCATAACCATGAATACCAAGTACTTCGGAGCTAATTTAATCGACTGATTAAGAGATATTAGACAAAGTGTATCTCGCTGATTTCCTTACCCATTTGTCAATCGATTCAAGATCTTTTGGCAGTTAACAAAAGATACAATATTCTAGAATATGTAAGCTATTTTTTAAAAATTCCATACAAGATTCTAGGAGGTGTCTGGCATTTCTGGTAGTTTAGTCTCTGGTCCATTATGCTATTTTGGAAACCAATCCACTAGATGCCAAATCCACAATATTTTCTAGAACTTTAGTTCAATTACACACAAAAAAAAATATGTTAAATACAAATAATACAACAATAATTTTAATAAGTGTAAGAAGGGTTCTGTTCCCCATAGGTGGATTAAATCGGGTTTTTATGCAAAATTTCACTCTCACGAGTCAAGCGCCAAAATCTCGTTTGCTTGTAAAACGAATTTGAATCAATTTGAACGACATGCAATGTTGTTGTACGCTAGTTTTGCTTTTGTTCTATCATACAAACCTAAAAACTTCGATGTAAATAATAAGAACACCTACAAATAAAGCAATGAGTGAAATCACGAGTCAACTCATGCATGATTTTTTCGGCGGTGAGTTTGGAGAGTCAAGAATCACGCGTGAAACAACTCAACCATGAGATTTGAGAATTTGAGTTTTTACCAACACTGAGTGTGCAGCGAGTTCATCGATTTTCTTTCTCCGCCACACACCGTTCTCCTGTACCTCTTTTGGACTACCGGTCATATAAGCGTTTTGTACATGGGTTTTTGACCGCAGTTTCTCCTTAATTTTTGATCCCAGTTTCTCCTGGCGTCCGTAGTAGGCATGACCTCCACTGTTGATGCGCCTTCATATTTCACGACTCACATTGTTGTCATCCGTCAGTAAAGTTTCCGGGTAGACGAATTGCTCCAGTACCTCGAAGATATCCCTTCTATCGTAACGTTACTTCCTAGACGAACCCTATCGGGTTTGATTCGGCCTACTTTGTTTTTGACGCATTCACCACCAGTTAGACCTTTGTCACTTCGCATTTTAGGCGGGTGTCGTCCGCAAAGCACACAAATTGACCAGATTTCTTGAAAATTGTACCTCGGCTGTTGAGTCCGGCTCGTCGCATTACACCTTCCAGAGCGATGTTGATTGCTGTGTAGCTGCCGGCTTAGAATGACCTGTTCCGGTGGGAAGAGTCTACCAAACAGGGTAACCCCAATTCAAGGTGTCAAGTGACCCATGCCGACAAATGGGTGACCGAGGGGGTGAAAAAGATGCTCGATCATTAACGAAGCCTGTGGTGCACCTGGGCATCTCACACAGTAATTTGTCCTTTACCGCGTTAATACAGGGTTCTGGCGTAGTGGAGCTCCTTTCCCATGCAACTCGTGGGATTAAAATATCAAAATCTAAGTAGTTCCGGTAGTAACGGTAGTAGAGAGGTAAGACCCTTCGTAAGAAGTGGATTAGCTATGTCTAATTTAAGGATAGCGGAAATAGGAGGAGGCAGCTACACACGTAGTGCCAGCGTAGAAAACCCCAGTTCCTCCCGGCTAGCCCGTCGGGAGAAGCAATGAAAATAGAGAAGGGCTCTCTGTAATGGAGGTGGCTGCACAGCAGCTTGACTCCATCATTAACTTTGCTTCCTCGAAGTCTAACATCAGTAAAGATTCCAGAACACAGGGTCAAATATTTTTCCAAAATGAAACCAATGCTCAAACATCTTGTTTGACTCGATCGAATTTTCATCAGTGCCAAACATATGTTGTTTCTTTAGTTCATTCCTTGTCAAATATTTGACCCTGTGTACTTCAGGCCTAAGGACCTCAAGCGATTGTTGAGAGTTTAATCTTGCCTAGTTTGGGTAGTGGCTACGGTTAGGATAGCTCATATCAATCTTCAACACAAAAGAACAGCAACGATCAATCTTTGTAGACTTATGCAAAATGGTACAGCCCAAGTGGCGTTAGTCCAAGAACCTTACTTTCGTAAGGGGAATTTCTATCTAGGAAACCTTGTGAATCCGGTGTTTGCTACTTTCAGTAAAAATGAAATGGCAAACTCTCGTGTCATGCCTCGAGCATGTGTGCTTGCCAACAACGCAATCGTTGCTACACTCATCTCTGAACTAACCACTAGAGATGTATGTGCTATCACAATTGATGTATCTGTTGGAAACCTCAACAGGAAATACGTCTATTGTTCGGTGTATTTACCGCATGATGAACCGTCCCCCACGGATGCTTTCAAGCAAGTCATTGCATACTGCACTTCAAAAGGCCTTCCGCTTATTGTTGGTAGTGATGCTAATGCTCATCATATAATCTGGGGCAGCTCAGACGTTAATTTGAGAGGCTCCAGTTTGATGGAATACTTAAGTAGTACAGATCTTGGATTACTTAACATAGGCAACCGCCCAACCTCCATGGTATCTGCTAGAGAGGAAGTGTTAGACATAACGTTTTGCTCTAGCAGAATTAGTCACGAGCCACAGAGGTCCAATTTTGAGAAAAGCTGGCAGAAACTCAATTTTTGAACATGTCTTATATGGGATACAGTATATTGAGCATTCATCCTTAATACCAGGAGCACTAACTGGCATTTAAAAAAAAATGGAAATATTGATTTTGTATCTTGTTACAGCACTGAATAGCGCTGATGGAAAAAGTGCTGAATTTTTGATAAAGAACACAAACAAGTTCTACCACTACAAAAGTCTATTGATATAAGTAATACAATTGCTTTCAAAAGTTTATTTGTAAGTTATTCTGTGTATCAGACATCTGCAATGGAGCAAGAGATCAAAAGAACACTTTTGGCTTCAAAATTGACATTACATGTCATTAGTACGAAAAATTCTTACAGTTCGACTTTAAAGTGTCTTACAAATCGCTCCCCGCTACTCCCCGCGGGGAGATTTCGTTCAAATGCTCGTTTATGTATGCAGAATCGGTTAAAGAAAAATGCAACTGCCAAGAGCTGCCAAAACAATAGTGCCATGATGATATGTGTATAGTAAAATAGTATGAAAAACATCAATTTTGTTCGGATTTTGTTCGAAGAAATCGACAAAAAATGAAAATGCCTTTAAAATGAAATTGACCGCTAAATCATGATCCAATACACTCATATAGGCTAAAACTAGCAGACTACTATGATTTGGCAATTTTTGCCAGGAATTTTCAAATCTGGACCACTGTGCGAGCTGACCAATTGGCATGTGTCAGATAAAGAATCTCTATCTGACCATCGCTACTTCTTGTTTGAACATGTAAATGTTACATCGCAAACTTTGCGTTTCAGGAACCCCCGATCAACCAACTGGGATCTCTTTACCGATTTGGTTGCAGCCAAATTTCATGGATACTCACCATCCATTGACAATCCATGTGGTTTAGATGATGCCGTTGATACTACAACGGCCTTCATCATGGAAGCTTTTGAAGAAGCTTGCCCTCTGCGGTCTGTGAAGACCACAAGAGGAACCCCTTGGTGGAACTCTGATCTGGCGAAGCTCAGGAAACAATGTAGAAAGAGTTGGAATAGACGACGTTCTGCTGGATAGGAGGCTTTCAGGTCAGCTCGCAAGGCCTACCAGAAAGCTCTTCGGTTTGCTGAGCGATCCGGCTGGAAAAACCTTTGTGCAAATGTTTCCAGTCTGAGTGAAGCCAGTCGGTTGATCAAAATCCTTGCAAAATCTTAGGATTTTCAAGTGAACGAACTTCGTTTACCAAATGGTGATTTCACTTCCTCTGATGAGGAAGTTTTGGAATGTTTATTCAGTACACACTTTCCCGGATGTGTGGATATTACATCTTCGGATGAACCTGATGTCTTTTCATGTAGTTATGATTCTTTAGCTTCGGCTCGGAGTATCATAACTTTAGAATCGATTGAATGGGCACTTAATAGCTTTGCTCCTTTCAAATCTCCTGGGGTAGATGGGATTTATCCTATTTTGCTTCAGAAGGGATTTGATCATTTCAAACATGTTTTGAAACAACTACTTGTTTGCAGTTTTGCTACAGGGTATATTCCCAAATCCTGGAGGGATATTATTGTAAAGTTTATTCCGAAAGTGGGTCGTGCGTCGTATGAAGAAGCAAAGTGCTTCAGACCTATCAGTTTGACCTCTTTTCTTCTGAAATGCTTAGAACGCATAGTCGATCATCACATCCGTGATGTTCATCTGGCCAATGTGCCTCTTCATGTGAACCAACATGCTTACCAATCTGGAAAGTCCACTGTGACTCTTTTACACAAAGTTGTTTACGATATCGAGAAGGCATTCGCTCAAAAGCAACCCTGTTTGGGTGTTTTCTTAGATATCGAGGGTGCCTTTGACAACGTGCCTTTCGATACCATATTGGAGGCCGCACGGGGTTATGGTATACCTCCAATGATTTCCAATTGGAATCACCAAATGCTCAAAAACCGACATCTCTTCGCGACATTGTGTCAAGCGGCGATTAGAAAATTGAGTGTTTGTGGATGCCCCCAAGGGGGAGTCTTATCACCTCTTTTGTGGAATCTCGTAGCAGATACGCTATTGAGGCAACTCAATAATTGCGGTTTTCCTACTTATGGTTTTGCCGACGACTACCTAACATTGTTAGTCGGTATGTGCAAAGTCACTTTTGGCGCATTATTCGGCTGATATAAGGCAATCTGGCGTTCATAATCCTTCTCTCTCAAGCAGCAGCTTAAGATAGCAATTTTTTGTTAAATGTTTTCATAGGGAAACGTTTCCCTATGAAAACAAACCTATCCTCCTCGGGAGCCAAAAAGAGAAAGGTGATTAAACGTCAGATAGCCTTATACGGCCAACTTCAAAATTCCGTACCAGGTCTCTGAAGCGGGAGTTGTCAAAAGTGAGACAAAGAAAAAAGAAAAAATATTTTGTTTATGTTCTGTTCTTTTCTCATTTCTTTTGCTTCCACTGAAGTTACTATTTAGCTGTTGACCCAGATTCTAGCTGTTGTCCTCCGGGTTCCTGATCGAAAGTCCAAGTTCATTTGCGTTTTCCATCTGCTCCACCGATGCACCATGGAATCAGAGTGATCAAACTAGTATTTAAACCATGCAAAATAATAGTTTGGGTACCTCGGCGGTCCAAAATGATATGGGAGGATGATGATTTAGTGGTCAATTTGGTGGCGACGAATGCAGGAAGAGAAGAGATGCAGGATAAACAACATGTATACAAATGATCGGAAAACGTTGCAGCTCCTCTTTCGCAACGTTTTCCAACCGGATCTGGAATTTGTAGAACTAATAAACTATAAGAATCGTGACTGGAATCACCACATTTGATTGAAAGATTCCATTATCTTTTAAACAATAGCATTCCGAGCAGCATTAGACGAAGGACAACAAAAATGATCCTGTTCCCCCGATCCCGATCCGATAACATTAATGTTAAAATGTATTAGTCATGACCGACTTGAGTCTGTTTTGGTCGAAATCAATTTTGATTGATATAAACGTCATGTACTTCAAGCCCTGTGACAGCACTGACAAACTTCTTTAGAGCTTGAAGGCCTTATAAGCATACAGAGCTTATTTTAGTTCTTACTGCTCATAGTGCCTATAAGCATTTGGAATGCTTATATAGAGCTTTTTAGCACTGAAAAGCTGTTCAATAACCGTTATTATACTTAGAACAGTGCTTAGTGGTTACCTGGGTGATACCTGATCGTGGGTGCCCAGGACTGAAAGTAAGTAAAGTAATCCCTGGAGGAATTCCTGGAGAAAGTCCTGAAGGAATCCCTAGAGGAACTTTTAGAGGAACTCCTGGAGGAACCCTTGGAGGAATGCCTGGAGGAATACCTGGAGGAATCTCTGGATAATCTCCTGGAGAAATGCGTGGAGGAACTCATAGAGGAATGCCTGCAGGAATTCCTGAAGGAAATACGATGGTTTTAATGGCTAGTTTGGGGTCGTCCATAAATGACGTAGCTTTTTTAAAGCGATTTTTGATACCCCCCTCCCCCCTCGTAGCATTTCGTCACATATTCAGATATTCCCCTCTATAAATGACGTAGCTTCTTGGACAATCCCCCCCTCCCCTAAAATAAAATTCATGTCAAAAACAAAAAAAAATCAAATTAAGCTCTGTATTCAATTCTTACTTCTATATGTATCGCCGACATCAATACCATTGCTGCAACCAGTGGAGAATATCTCCAAAGCTAATGACTCAATAAACCACCCATCGTTCTGGTTGATGCCGAAGTGTAGGAAATTGATGCTCCCAATATTGTTAAATACCATATTAGCCTGAGCTCTTCCGAAGATATTTGCTCACTAATAAATGTCTTCAGAATATCAAATTGGTTTCATTTGAATAAAATTCATCACGACATTTGAAGGACCCTGCAGGAGTTTCTTCTAAAATTCTTACAGCATTTCATTTTGGAATTCCTCAAGGAGTTTCTTTTGGGATTCCCGTTTGTGAGAATTTTTCCCTTTTTAATTCCTCCAGGACTTCCTTCTGCGATATCTCCAAGAATTTCCTTTGGGATTCCATTTGAAAATTCCTCCTTATTGTATACCTTCAGGGGTTCCTTCAGGGATCCCTGCAATATTTCCTTCCGGAGTTCCTTCTTAGATTCCTCCAAAAGTTCCTTCTGAGATTTCTCCAGAAGTTTGTTTTCTAACTTTTTTCTAAAACTAAAAGTTTATCTATGGTTTCCTTCAAGAGTTCTTTCAAGGTTTTCTTCTCCTCTCTTCCAACAGCAGTTTCTTCAGGAAAGATTCCATCAGAACTTTTTTCTGTGTTTTTCAAAGAAGTTTTTTTCGGGATTCCTCCAGGAGTTGCTTCTTGATTTTCTTCACTCAGATATTCATTCCGAATTCACTCGGAATTCACTCAGATATTCATTCCGAGATCTCGACAGGAAACCCCACCGGCATTCTTTAAAAGTCCTCCCGGGAATTGCTTCTGGGATTCCTCCAGGAGTCCTTTTGAGGATTCCTTCAGGAATTCTTTCCTGGATTCTTCTGGTATTGCTCGAGGACTTCCTTCTAGGATGTATCCAGGATTTTTTTTCCCGGGACTATTCCAGGAACTTTTTCCGGCATTCCTTCATTCTCTTAGAATTCCGCGCGGAATCCCTTTACGGATTCCTTCCATTGATCCTTCTGGAATTCCTCCAGGATTTTCTTTCCTAGATTTCACCAGGAGTTATATCCAGATAATTTTCCGGGATTCCCCAAAAGTTACTTTCGGGATTCCTTCAGAGATTCCTTCCGGGATTCTTTCAAAAATTTCTACAGTATTTTCTTTAGAAGTTAAATCAGGAGTTCCCTCTGAGAATCTACAAATATCTTCCTCTGAGACTCTTTCAGGAGTTTATTCAAGATTTCTCCGAATGCTCCATCTAGAATTGCTCAAGAAACTCCTCACGGAGTTTCTTTTGAAATTTCTTTATGATTTCCTTTCCAAATTCCTCCAGGAGTTCCTACTGAAATTCTTCTGATAGTTCCTTCTGAGATTTCTCCAGATCCTTTTGTAATGTTTTCAGAAGTTTTTATTTCTGGGATTCCCAGTAGGAAACTCTGTGGAAATGTTATCCTGCTCCTGTTGGGGAAACCTATAAAGAACACCATGAGAAATTCCTTACAAAGCTGCTAGAGGAGCTGCTTATGAAATTTTTGGAGGAATTCTTCGAGAAAGTCATGTAGAAAGGAGCTCCTGGAATAATGCCAAAACTTACAAAAATTTTCCTTTGCAACCTTAGCGGCGTGCAGTGCTTCATAGCAAGCAGGTCGTGGGAAGCATTTGAGCGAAATTGAGGCTGCCTTTAATCTCCATTATTGGTTATTTACATTAATGTGAAAGAAAAAATGAATAAATAATGCAATATTTTTTTTTATTTACTGGATAATGATACTTAATGCAAGTAAAAATTTTATTAATTACGAAATACTTTTTTCAATAGGCTTAGTAGAAAGCTACGTAGCATATCATAAACCCCTACCCCCCTATCGTCACACTTCGTCACAAAATCACAAACACCCCCCTCCCCCCTAAAAAGCTACTTCATTTATGGACGCCCCCTTTCCACTTCGTACGTACTGTCGTCGTATTCCACTTCAAAATTACTTGAGCGGTTCGCAGATGGCAAGTAAGGAAAAAGTGTAACGCCAGTAACGCTTCCCGTGCAAATCAAATGAAGCTGTCACTTTTCCGCGCGGAAAAATAGTCCGTGCTATAGAGATAAGTGACATTTGATCACACGCACACTAGCGCGAGTTTTTCCTCACACAAAATTGCACGCTAATATGAAGGCTATTCAAATTGCATATTAGGGTGGCCCACACTCATATGAAAAACAAAAATTTCGAAAAATACCAAGTCTTACCTCCTAAATCAGTTGTTTAGGACTCCCAGAAGCTATGATCAAAATTTGAGCAAAATCGGTTGTGCCTAAGGGGCGCTCAAAACGCTTGAAGTTTGTATGGGAAAACTTGGCCAAATGTATGCAGAAATTTTAAGTTTTCGAATTTTGCCGCTAGGTGGCGCTGTAAGCTTTCAATAATCAAACCCTATGGTATTATTGTAGATGAGTATATGCCAAACAACTTTGTCGAAGACCGCAAAGTTATCCGACGGCTGTGAAAAAAGTTACACCCCAGGCAAAGTGAGGCAAAGTATTGAGATTTTATTATTGATATTATTCCTTTACATGTATTGGAAAAATAACAATAAAGTTTATCCTCACTTTTCCTAGGGTATAACTTTTTTCACAGACGTTGGATCACTTTGCGGTCTTCGACAAAGTTGTTTGGCATATACTCACCTACAATAATACCAAAGGGTTTGATTATTGAACGCTTACAGCGCCACCTAGCGGCAAAATTCGAAAACTTAAAATTTCTGCATACATTTGGCCAAGTTTTCCCATACAAACTTCAAGCGTTTTGAGCGCCCCTTAGGCACAACCGATTTTGCTCAAATTTTGAACGTAGCTTCTGGGAGTCCAAAACAACTGATTGAGGAGGTAAGACTTGGCATTTTTCTAAATTTTTGTTTCTCATATAAGTGTGGGCCACCTTATTGCATATGCATATATTACCCAATCAAATTGGGTAAAACGGGTAAATAATGATAAAACTAACATCCGGGGTAGGAGTGCAAATATTTTCCTCGCAGTTTCACAACTACATCTACAAAAAAGGCACGCATACATTTGAACGTGATTACCACTATTATTCTGTAAAGAAAAGTGACATTTCTCCCCATATAGATCAGTTGTCAAAATTACTTGCGGAAAAAGAAGAAATTTTACTTGAGCGCTCTCCTTGGGAACAGGAAGCCCAGCATAATGGTTTTGAATGGCGATTTGACCCATTGTGCGCTGCATGATGTCGTCGCCGTCGGCTCTCGCTTGGCTTTCAGCCGAGTCAGAAATTGAGGGTTGTTTCGCTAAGCTGCTTGCGTTTGGAAATATGTATTGACATACTTACTATGTACCTACATAGGGGAACTTACGTATTTTCGGCAGTTTTGTTCTCTTCGTCATGGGGGTTTTTTTTTGAAACCTGTTGATCTCTAAGTTGGACTCAAATGAGTCAAATCCTTCCCAACCTAGCTGAATTATATGCCCAAATTTCAGACAATTTTTCCCACAAAAATCCCCCATGACGAAGAGAACAAACCTGCCGATAATACCCTTTGTCACCCTATATTACAGTTCCAACTTTGCACGAATAACCATCAGTGGAGGAACTCACTGCAATGTAGAGATGCATGTAGTTAGCCAACGTTGAGCGGGTGATAATTTTTACTACTCGTATTCGATTTACTACGTCACAAAACCATCCATTGTAACGACTAATAGACTTAAACACCTCTGAAGTCGATGGTGGGATTATCCTCGACGACCTAAGGATATTTCGCATTCGATCCGAGTAAAAAGAGGCATCGTAAAAGAAAAGCGCACACGTGGCAG
The DNA here is from genome assembly GCF_035046485.1 of Aedes albopictus. Classification (NCBI taxonomy): domain Eukaryota; kingdom Metazoa; phylum Arthropoda; class Insecta; order Diptera; family Culicidae; genus Aedes; species Aedes albopictus. The sequence continues at coordinate 74,803,273 of NC_085138.1, read as the reverse complement.
TCGTCACACAATAGCATGCTGCTACATTGGAGTTTCACGGCAAAGTAAGTGATGAACACCATCCAACCGCTCGTTTATCCACCGGAGGAAGACGTTATTCGACACCACTGGTCTTCTGCCAACGGATATTCCTTCGATGATGATGAAGGCGACGACGACAACGACGACGGATGGATGGATGACGACGATGCTTTGTTGTTGGCACAGGAAATCACGACGACGCCGATGGTGGAAACGATATCGCGCCGGCATGGACATTATTGTCACACCGCGCTGTCAAACGGTTTGTCATGTTATGCTCCCTCGTCGGTCCTCTCAATTTGACGAGGCGACCGGGGCGGCCTTCACAGTGTGTACGCGGGTGGAGGACGAATTCGAATGGAAGTTCAACGACTTTTGACCTTAGACGCGTCGCCACTTAATTCAGTTTTACGGAAGACGGATATGGTAATAATGCGCCGCCGTCAGACGTTTAATAGATTTCCTTGTTGAGGCAACACTTTTCGAAGAACCGCATACAAAATAGTGACTGTCGAGTCGAGGTCACATCATCATCCGCTGAGGACAGGATTCGAACCTGCGCGGGTATAACCCAATGGATTTCAAGTCCATCTCCTTAACCGCTCGGACACCTCAGCTTCGGTTATTAATAGACGAGTGCGGTGGATTGCGCTGCGCTACGCTTGACCACAGCACGCAGTAAAATGATGGGAAAAGCTCATTATCGCGCGTGTTGTTTTTACTTCCTTAGAGTTTGTTGCTGCTCGTTCGTTAAAGATAACACGGTACTGATCATTCCATCCAGCAAAAAATATTTCCTCCCGATTTAGATGGATCGAGATGAGGCTCCGGCGAGATTCGAACTCACGATCTCCTGTTTACTAGACAGGCGCTTTAACCAACTAAGCCACGGCGCCGTTGGATTTGGGCGAAGATGTGACCTTTTGTGAACCGGGTCATTACACTAGAACCTCAATTAACTCTCGCCAAGCTCAATTTATACTCAAATCGCGCACCTACCTTTCAGTAAAAAAAAATTATAAAACGACGTATAATCAATGCTACACCATTGATTATACGTCATTTTCAAAATTTGTTACTGCTTTAAAGCACTTAATCCCAGAAAAATTACACTCCTATTGGAAGGAATTAACATGCGGTAATTACTCGCGGCTTTGAAAGTGTTTTCCAAATTGTCTGTCTCAAGGAGCACTGCTCCACTAGTGTTGGTAAATTGCATGGTTTCAAATCTTAATTTATCAAGAACCGAAAGTTCTAAATAGGATTAACTCTCTCAATAAAGTGACGTTGCAAAGCTTAGTAGTAATGTTGATTGCTTTTGATAGTCGCTATCGAGATATTGAATTGAATATTTCTAATTATTAGTCCTCGAGTGATCGCGCTGTTATATTTATACATCTATGCAATTCAGTATCATAAGACGGATTTCGCGCCAACTCGAACAAATGTTGGCAGCACCCTCTCAGATTACAACGAAACTTTCTTGGTGTGTAGACCTTGCCCAGATAAGCCACTTTGCATACTCATTTTTCTAATTTTTTTTTCTCGACTGACTTTTGAAAAGGGCTAAACTTTTTTTATGGATTTTTTTAAAATGTTTTTAATCAAAAAATGACTACTCCTACAAAAAAGTGTTGTATGGGTGATTATCACAAAATAAGTCAAATTTTAAGAAAAAAATACTGAAAAAAATCCAAAATGAGCCCTACACTGAAAAAAATCATTTCTAAAAATTCAAAGTTGATTTAAAAAAAACACCATTTTTGATTTTTAAGAAATTTTGTCTCAAGACAGGTAATTATGTTCCCTACCAACCGTCCATACATCACAAGATGGGCATTTTTAAGGAAAAAAAGTTTTTCTAACAAAAACTTTTTCTTGTTTGAATGATTTTTTTTTCAGTGTATTTTGTTATCAACGATAAAACCAGTGAAGGCCATAACAATCCCAGAATCCAATGAAACTCAATTTTCTAGGAGATTTTGTGTTATTTATTCAATCATTTGGAAGGGTTTTCCTATACATAAAAAACTTCATAATATTACAAATGTATTTTCTTAGGAAATGTAATGTTTGATCGCAATATGTATTGAAGTGCACTTTTAAATATACAATTATTTATAATTATGAATTTTTCAAATATACATGTGTCTTAGAGCCAATTTCAAACATGTTCTTTTCTATTTTTTTCCGATCATACTAAATATTTTTGGTTCATCTTCTGAATTAGAATACCTGTTTGCCTTTACTTTGTCGCCAGGAATAGGCAAAAAACTATGGAATTTCTGAGTGCCTGGTATTGTTTTGGCGTTATTATATATTTCTTCGAGATCTTCTGACATTTTAATGTACTGTTCAGTGGATACGTAACAGAAATTAAATTTAGTTATATTTTTATCTGTCTGTACAACTGCCCAGTTATATAACTCTCGTGGAGTTGTTATGGTATTTCCATAATCTCGAGCAAGACTTGCTCTCTTTGCCATTCGCTTGAGAGTGCCACCAATAGCATCACATGGACCTTTACCGTGGGACGTTGCAAAAAAAATGCCATTCTGCTCTTAATGCATGCTTTGACTGGAATCTACATAGACTAGCAAAGTTCTTCTTATTTTTGTATTGTGATGCTGCCCCATCAGACATAAAATAAATTTTAGAAAAGTTCGTTAATTGTTTCATAAAATCTATCATTTTTGAGATGAACAACTGGACCGCAACTGTATCGTGAGCCATTACTTCCGATTTGATAATGAAGCTAACATTTACAAGTTTATTATCTTTCATATAGTAAATTTCAAATGGGTGTATTGTTGCTTGCGAGTTGTTCCAATGATATCCTTGAGCAGCGTTTTGAATTATGAATGAATAGTTTTCAGAGAAATCACAAATCGCAAGAATTTTATCATCCTTTAATGTATCTTTTTTATTTCTGAGAAATGATGATTGTTGTTTATGAATAAAGTCGTGTGTTATAAGTTTGTCAATTTTATCAACAAGATACGGAACAAATTCATCAACAGGTTTAATAATCGTTTCTAAATTACAGCGATCAGTATTCAACCACTGCTGAAATATAATCTCTTCTTTGTCATTTGATTCTAATATCAATGTAAGTTCCTCTTCAATGTGTTCATTACAAGCACACTTTTCACAAGCACGGAAAAAGCAATTATCTGTTCTGGTGGAAATATCGCAAAGCATTTTTTGTATTATTTCATCTTGTGACACAATTCTTATACTGTTGAACATTAAATTTACATTTTCATGAATAGTACATATGCATACATTATGTATACCAGTAGAATCAAGTAAAATACAATGCTTTGGTCGCAACTGTGTAAATACTGTGAAACCAATATTCACAGTTTTGTACATATTTACAAAAATCATATAAGCCTCTTTGAGCGACATCATCAAAAGTCGTTTTTGAACTTGTTGTTTTTTTTTCATTTCGAACCTCAGAAACAAAATCATTTGTTCCTGGCATTGGCCTGCTGATATCACTATCATCAAAAAATTCTCTTACTATTTGTTTTGTATCGTCATCAATACCATGCCCCCTTCTTTTTTCGGTGGTACAAAGAATACCCTGTTCATAAACAAGATCCTTCACCTGCCTCGCCATATACATTGGTGCGTTAAACTCTCTTGTGATTTTATTTACCGACCAAGACTTAGGAAGTACAGATAGTATTTTAATCTGTTCGCTTCTGTCAGTTGTAGGGTGATTGAACTTATCCTTTAACTGCATAATTATCTCGTCATACGCCTCCACTTTGCCAACATCCGTTGAATCTATTCCGAAGATATTTTTTCGAACTGCTTTCGTAATCTGCAATGATTTGTTTATGCGATATTCCATACTTCTCATGTTTCTAGATGAGATTGGCGATAAACTCAATGTTTCAGCAATGGTATTAAACTTCTCAATATTATGGGGACCCTGTAGTTGATCTGTTGACGGAATTGACTCCAATGATGGAATAGATGGTACCATATCTGTAAGATAAAAGTTAAGGTTAACAATATAATAATGAATGCAGTGGAAAGTTAATGATAGTTATTTATGCAACGAGTTGCAAAAATGATTTTTTTTTCGCACAAGTAGTACATTTATCCAACGAGGCTTGCCGGGTTGGATAAATACGAAGAATACTGAAAAATGTAGTTTTGCAACGAGCTGCAAAATGAGTTATATAAAAGAAGCTAACACTTACCCAGCTCATGTTCGATTTGTTGACCACTCGTTGACGGTTCTGGTTCTGGAACATCATGATGTTGCTGCCCACTAAATGATGGTTGCATAGTTTCGTCGTTTCCATCCGATCGGCGTTTTTTCGTATTCGGGCTTCTGTTGTGACTTATCAATCCACGACATGACTCACAAATACTCATCGATTCGTCGATTTCATGTGTATATCCCATGGAATGAATTTTATCTATCAATCTTAATGACATGCCCCGTAGATTATGACGGTTGCACTTTGGATTGTTTATTTTTGCACTGCACTTGAATTTGTTGAATTTTGATTTATACGATTGATCCATTACTTTTCAGAACTGCCTTTAATAACCAAAGAGAAGTAACACGTTGAATGATACCGATTCATTTTCTTGTTTTGTTCATATTTGCTTTAGGTACAACTCTTGATTTGTTTTTTTTTTTTTCGATTAGGTAGTTCGAATCTAATAAATAGCCTTACCTAATATTAGGTAAGAACATGGGGTAGAAACGTTTGGGTAGAAATTACAGCAGCACGTATGAAATGCGTGTTCTAATTGTATATTGTTTCGTACTTCTAGAGTGCTGCTGCGTGAATATGGGTGCATTGCATTGTCGCATATGACACAATAAGTTTCATTGCATTTTGAGATTACTAGATAACCTTCACTGGTTTAGTTTGTTTTTAAAAAAAGACACTGAAAAAATAATAATTTGGACATGAAAAAGTTTTTGTTAGAAAAACTTTTTTCCTTAAAAGTGCCCATCTTGTGATGTATGGACGGCTGGTAGGGAACATAATTACCTGTCTTGAGACAAAATTTCATCAAAATCAAAAATGGTGTTTTTTTTTAAATCAACTTTGAATTTTTAGAAATGATTTTTTTCAGTGTAGGGTCCTTTTTGGATTTTTTTCAGTATTTTTTTCTTAAAATTTGACTTATTTTGTGATAATCACCCATACAACACTTTTTTGTAGGAGTAGTCATTTTTTGATTAAAAACATTTTTAAAAAATCCATAAAAAAGTTTAGCCCTTTTCAAAAGTCAGTCCAGATAAATTTTGAAGAAACTAAGTATGCAAAGTGGCTTATCTAGTCTTGGTGTACATACCCAGAAAGTTTCATTGTAATCTGAGAGGGTGCTGCCAACTCCGAATACGATTTGGGGCGAAATTCGTCATAATTTCTATTTTATATTGCTCATTTCGGTATCATCATGACCAACTTTTCCGCATTGGTTCATTATACAACTGAATTGAGTTGCATAATGAAAAATAGTAGCATAAGGTTCATTATGCAACTCATTTGAGTTGCATTATGAATATTATGCAACCCATATGAGTTGTATAATGAAAAATCATTGCATAAAGTTTTGTATGGAACTCGTTGCAAAACTCGATTTTTTCAGCACTCTTCGTATTTATCCAACTCGGCAAGCCTCGTTGGATAAATGTGCTGAAAATATCAACTTTTTGCAACTCGTTACATAAATAACTATTATAAATCACATTGAAAAAAAAAATCGCTTTTCATATTCAGCATTAGCGCAGTGCTGACATTGGCGTAGCTAGAGGTGGAGCCTAGGGGGCCAGCCCCCCCCCCCCCCCCCCCCAGAATCCGCCAGCCCCCCCCCAGACATTTTTCATGACTTTATATATGAATATTAGAAAAAATATGACAACCACTGTCTTAATGACAAACATAGATCTATAATAGACTTTGATTTGGCATAATATGTGTTTAAATTGATAGTTATTAGAGACTTATCTCAACATGTCACTCTTTACAAGATCATTGTCCAAAATTGTCTATTTACTCAGTTGGTTTTGTTTGGAAATATAATACCAGAAATATGAACCATAATTATGTTTTCAACAACTTTTTTATTGCCGAGAAATGAAATCTTAAGTTTGTAAAGGAATTATTTAATGGATATCCCAAAGAACCTCTGAAGTTTCTAACAGCATTACTGCAAAATATTGTTGAATGCTTCCTTGAGGAATTCAAATATCATGTGGAAAAAAATCTGTTCAGAAATTTAAATGGAATTCAGCAGAAGTTTTTGGACCCCTACAAAAAATCGATCTCACATATTAAAGGGCCCATATAGCTGAAGCGTAAACGCGAGTATATTAATTAAAACCATGCTGAATGTGATTTCTAGTCGGTAACTATAAATTTCGTTGACTTTCTTGGGCATCGAGTTTTTGCGCGTCTGCACACATCCATATGTTCATTGAGGAAGATATAATAGGGGGATTCGCTTAACAGCGTAAACTGATTAGACTGATTAAACGTCGCGATCACCAAGGCAATCTTTGATTATTTCGCTCACAGTCCAGTGAAACATTTCAATAATCAGATAATCATGGTTTACGCAGATATTTAATCTGTTTAGTGAATACCCTTAGTATCTTTAAAAGTTCAGGCGTTATCCTAGTTTCGACGTTACGTCAAAAAAAAAGTAGACAGCTATTTGGTTAAGGAGGGGGCCTCAGCAAATTTATACTAACTACCTTTTATAACTAAACGTAACACGATGGAATTGAAAATAATAACATCATATTCTAGAAAAGCATTACTGCACTCTTCAGCAGTCACGCTGTTGTATAGTGTTAAGTTGAAAAAACCTCGCCTATTCTATACAAATCACCGTGTAACTGGTAGCGGTTCCATTTTCTGGTTTTTTTCAGGTCACTCAGAACATAATCTTATAGAAACGTTGATTGACGTTTTCCCGGAAGGATCATTGGAAGATTTTTTGAAGGTATTCTCGTAAAAGCCCTGAAAATATCACTGAAGGAAATCCTCGAAGTGTTCTGGTAAGAATTTCTGCATGGAATCCATGGAGAAATTATTGAAGAATTTCTTAGAGGTATTTCCGGAGAAAAATCCTAGAATTCACCTGAAGGAATTTGGAATTCAATTTCTGGACAATTCCTGGGAGAATTTCGAATGAATCTTTTCTGGGTGAATTCCTGAAGAATTACCTGGAGAAATGTCCGAAAGCACTTCTAGCGTGTAAGTACTTATATGTTTAAAGTAAGTCACAGTGACTGTGTAAAAATTACAGAATATATTCCCGGAAGAATCGCAGGACGACTTTATGAATGCAGGAACTATAGGGGATACTCTTGAAGAAATTTATGGATGGATTCCTAAATAAATCTGTGGATGAACTCCATAAAGATATCTCGAAGATAATTTTGAAAGAATACCTGAATGACTTCTTGGAGATATTCCTCTAGAAATCCTTCAATTCTTCTAGAAATCTTTCAAGTAATTCAAAAAATCTTCAGGAAATCCAGGAAATGCAGGTATGCCTGGAGTAAATAATAAACGAATCCTTGGAGGAATTTCTGAAAATATACCTGGAGGAATCTTCAAAGCAATGGGATGAATCCCTGGAAAAAAAAATCTGAAGAAACCGCATCAGGAATCCCTGTAGGATTTCCATGAAAAATTTCTGCATGGATCCTTGGAAGAATTTCTGCAGGAATCCCTAAAGGAATTCTCGGAGAAATCACAGAAGGAATTCCTGGAGAAATCCCTGAAGTAATTCCTAGAGGAATCTCTGGAGGAAATCATGGAGAATGTCCTGGCGGAATCCCTGGAAAAGTTCCTGGAGGAATTTCTGAAGGAATAATTGGAGGATTTCTTGGAGGCATCCCTGGAAAAATTCCTGGAAGAATGCCTGGAATAATCCCTGGATAAATTCCTAAATGAATTCCTGATGGAATTATTGGAGGAACGAACTCTGGGAGGAACCTCCAGAAAAATTCCCGGAGCAATCCCTTGAGGAACTCCTGGATGAATCCGTGAAGGAATTCCCAAAGGAATTTCTGGAGGAATTCCTACAGGAATACCTGGAGGAATCGCTGGATGAATTTCAAGTGAAATTACTGGAGGACACCCTGGATAATTCCTGTATAAATGCCTGGAGCAAACTCTGGAAGAAATCCAGATCCCTGGATGAATTCCTGGAAGATTCTCTTGAGGAATTCTAGGAAGACTCCGTGGAGAAATTTCAGAAGAAACCTTTTGAAATTTCTAGAGACATTATTGGAAGAATCCCTGGGGGAATTCTTGGACAAATCCTTGGAGGAATCCCTGAAGTAATTACTGGAAGAACCTCAGAAGGAATGCCTGGAGGAACTTCTGGACAAACTCCTGGCGGAATCCCAGGAAGAATTTCTGGATGAATCCATAGAGGCATTCTTGGGGAAAATAACTGGAGGAATAGCTGTAGTTATTTCCGAAGAAATTCATGAAGGAATTCCTGAATCAATTCCTGAGGAAATTCCTGGAGGAATTCCTGATGAAAATACCTGGGGTAATTTCTGCAGGAATTCTTGGTGGAATTCCTGAAGGAATTCCTAGAGAAATGCTTGGATAAAATTCTGGAGGAATGCCTGGAAGAATATCTGGAATAATTTCTGGATAAATTCCGGGACAATTTTTTGCGGAAATTTCTGAAGAAAACCCTGGAGGATTGTCTGGAGAATACCTGAAGAAATCCTAGAGGAATCCCAGGAGAAATTCATGCAAGAAATCCTGGGGGAATTCTTGGAATAGTTCCTGGATAAACTCCGGGAAGTTGCGGTAGTAATTCCTGGATCAATTGCTGGAGGAATTTCTGAAGGAATTCCTGGTGTAATTCTGAAGAAACCTCTTGAAGAATTCCCGGAAGAAACCTTAGAGAAATTTCTAGAGAAACTCTTGGAATATTTTTTGGGATTTCTGGAGGAACCTCAGGAGGAACATCTGGAATAAATCCTGTTGGAAATCTAGGAAGCATTCCTGGACAAATCCCTAGAGGAATTCTTGGGGAAATATCCGTAAAATAATTTCTGGAGGAATCCCTGGAGGAGAAATTCCTGGAATAATTCCTGAAGGAAACCCTGGGAGAATTTCCGGAGAAATCCCTGGAAAAATTCCTGGAGGAATTGCTGTAGGAATTTCCGAAGATTTGGACCAATTCCTGAAGAAATTCCTGGAGCAATTCCTTAAGAAATACCTGGGAGTAATTCCTGAAGGAATCCCTGAAGGAATCCCGGGAAAATACCTGGAGGAATTGCTGTTGTCATTTGAGAAAAAAATCCTGGAGGAATTCATGGATCAATTCCTGAAGAAATTCCTGGAGGAATTCCTGATAAAAATACCTAGAGTGATTTTTGCAGGAATTCTTGGTGAAATTCCTGTAGGAGTTCCTAGACAAATGCTTGGATGAAATCCTGGAGGAATGTCTGAAGAAAACCCTGGAGGATTGCCTGGAGGATACCTGAAGAAATCCTAGAGGAATCTCAGGAGGAATTTATCCAAGAAATCCTAGAGGAATCTCAGGAGGAATTTATCCAAAAAATCCTAGAGGAATCCCAGGAGGAATTCATGCAAGAAATCCTGGGGGAATTCTTGGAATAAATAAACTCCGGGAAGTTGCGGTAGTAATTCCTGGATGAATTTCTGAAGGAATTTCTGGTGTAATTCTAAAGAAACCTCTTGAGAAACTCCCGTACGAAACCATAGAAAAATTTCTAGAGAAACTCTTGGAATAATCCTTGGGATTTCTGGAGGAACCTCAGGAGGAAAGCCTGATGGTACTTCTGGAAAAAATCCTGTCAGAAACACAAGGAAACATTCCTGGACAAATCCCAGGAGGAATTCTTGGGGAAATATCCGTGAAATAACTTCTGGAGGAATCTCCGGAGGAATCCCTGGATCAGAAATTCCTGAATTAATTCCTGGAGGAAATCCTGGAAGAATTTCCAGAGGAATCTCTGGAAAATTCCTGGAGGAATTGCTGTAGGAATTTCCAAAGATCTGGACCAATTCCTGAAGAATGTCCAGAAGAATACCAGGAGGAATTGCCAGAGGAATTTCTGGAGGAATTCCAGGAGGAGCTCTTGGAGGAGTTTCTGGAGGAAATACTGGAGGAATCATCGGGGGAATTCCTGGAAGAATCCTTAGAGGAATCTCTGGAGGAATTTGTGGTATATTCTTGGAGGAACTCCTGGTGCAATTTCTGTAGGAATCCCTGGATAAAAAAAATATGAAGAAATCCGTATCTGCAGTAATTTCTAAACGAATTATTGAAGGAATACTTAAAGGATTTTTTGTACAAATTTTTCAAGCAATTCCTGGATTATTTTTAAATAATTTCTAGTAAAATTTTCTGAAAGAACTTTTTTCAATACATTCCTGCAGAAATACTTCGAATCATTCCAGGTGGAATAATTGGAGCAATCTTTAGCAGAATTTTAGAAAGAATATATGGAGAAATCCCTGTAGAAATCAATAAAGGAAAACCTGCAGAAATATCTTGAAAGATCTCTGGAGAAATTTCTGAAGGAAACCTCGAAGAGGAGGAAGTTCTAAAGATATTCCAGGACAAGTCCGAAGAAATGTCTGGGTGAATTCTTGAAGGAATCTCTGGAGGAATCCATGATGCAACAAGCTATGGAAAAATCCTGGAGGAATTGTTCATACTCAAATAGTTCACGAAACTAGGAACAAATCTCATTTATATCCTCAAAACTGCAATGCCGATTTGCATATTCACATATCGGGCGCCCATCCCGCTTAAAAGTCATTTCAAGTCAGGCCCCACTTGGGCCCCCGCTAGAAAAAAATCCTAGCTTCGCCAATGAGTGCTGACAGTGGTAGCCAACAGCGTGACTAACGGAAAGTTAAGGACGATTAGTTATGACAGCTTCCATTGAATTTTCCATCAATTTGACGACAGTTTTCAAAGTAAAACGACCTTTCTTAACTAAAAAAAAGAGTATTAGATAGAGCAACAGAGAAGGAGAAAGTCATGATTGTAGTCTTGCCGCAGATCTGGTTGATTTTATACACTGAAACCACGCCCATGGCATAAAACATGGGCTGGGTTGCATCAATAAAAAAGGGCGCCAGAAGAGGAAATTTCGTACATCAATTGAAGAGGAAACTTATTTCACAACAGTTCTTGATCATGGAGGATTTCAGGAAGTTCTTAGAGAGCCCAATAAAGGAAAAGGTTCCAAAGCATTGTAACGATCAACGATTCTTCCGTTGATTTTTCAGGATCGTTGATCAAAGTTAATCAATTACGTTGGTTCCAAGGGCGTTTCAATAGGACTTTGAAGGTTTCTAGGGCGTTTCAAGTAATTTCGGGGGCGTTTCAAGGTTTTGTTTTACTGGAGGGGTTTCGGGAACCTTTTGAAGTCTTTTAAGCGGTTTCATTCGAGTTTCAAAGCATTCCAGAGGGTTTCAAAGGGTATCAGAAGCTGTCATGGGCATGCAGGAGGATTTCAAAGGTATGACGGAGGTTTCAGGGACTATTTGACTAAAAAAGTTACTTGGGGGTGTCCCGGGGGTTCTGTTCCGCCTGAAATGCCCCTGACCCGCTTTAAAAAAAATCCTGAGCCTCTGAAACGCATTCGAGACTCCCTGAAGCGCCTCAGAGACCCCCTGGAACCCCCTGAGCCCTCTTGAGACGCCTTCGACATCTCCAGATACTGCATGGAACTGATTGTAACGTCCCAGAGACCTCCAGGTATTTACTTAAACCCCTAAAACGCTTATAAAACCTCCTGAAACACCCCTTCCAAGTAAAGATTTTTAGCCAAATAGACTAGTAGAAGTTATGAAAACCTTCATAAAATCAAAATAAAAGGTATATAAAACCTTAGTTTTAGCAGTTCTGATACCACTACAAAACTAATTAGTCCTCAAAATGTTAATTGGGCTGAAACCCTCTAAAGCCTCCTGAGAGCCTCTGAAACCCCTGTGACCCTCTGAAACACCCCTGCGATTCCTGGGAATGCCCTTGAGAGCCCTTGAGGCGCCCAGAGACTCTCTGGAGCCCTCTGAAACCGCTGAGACTCCCTGAAACTGTAATCTCTAGGTACTTTCTGAGACCCCCTAAAATGCTTCAGAGATCTTCAGGTACTTCCTTGAAACCACCTGTTTAAAAGGATAGAGCGATCTGATCTGGTCAGATACATTGTGGAAAATAATTTATATTGTAATCTTTGCTTCACAGCGTTTGTCATTCTTTCAACGAAGCATTTTAGTCTATTAAAGAACCTTATGAAGAGAAGTCGTAAACTTTGAAGAAAACGTCGTACACGTCCGGTGACAACATCACCTGTAACCCCATAAAAGGCCCTTGATACCTCTTGAAGGCCCCTGAGACCATATGAAGCGTCCCAGGCGGAGCATCCATTTAGTACGTCATGTAATATTTGTGAATTTCCGTCCTAATGCATTGCTTGCATGATTCCATATCACATTTTTCAGTGCCCCATCTTGCCCCACTGTGCGTGACGACTTGATGGATGTCTCCGGCGACTTTATGGAAGCCCCTAAACCTTTTGAGACCCTTTGATACGCCCCTGCAATTGGCCATTTTTTTTTGCAAACATTGGAGATGTGTAGAAGTTTAGCATTGGAAAATGATAGTTTTAGCAAAAAAAAAGCTTGTTTCGAAATTTGAAGTCCGTGTCTCAAAGCTAAGTGGTTCATCAAGGGGTTTAAAGTTCTCAAAAATCGTATGAGGTTCAAAAAACCTCTAATCAATCCCAACCAAGCTGAGTTTGTACGACCAAGTTTCATGCAATTTGACCGAAATTTGACCCTCATGACGAAGAGAACAAGCCTGCCAATACAACCCAAAGTAACTCCAATTTATTTAAAATTCCTGAAGGTATTCAGGTATTACGTCACGCTTTTAGGGAGAAGGGAGAGTTCAGTGCAGTGTGACAACCCATACAACATTTCAGAGGTCTCATACAACAAGTGTGACAAAGGGAGGGAGGGGGGATGTTTCTGGAGGCATCTCCGAAGGAATTCCTGGAGGAATCTCCGAAGGGATTCCTGGAGGAATCTCCGAAGGGATTCCTGGAGGAATCTCCGAAGGAATTCATGGTGGAACCGCCGAAGGAATTCCTGGTGGAATCCCTAAAGGAATGCCAGGAGGAATCTCTGAAGCACTTCTATATGAAAACTCTGAATGAATCTCTAAAGGAATTCTTGAAGGAATTCCAGAAGGAATTCCAGAAGGAATTCCAGAAGGACACCCTGAAGGAATTCCTGAACTAATCCCTAGAGGAATCCCTGAAAGTATTCCTGAAGGAATCCCTGAAGGAATTCCCAGAGGAATCCCTGAAGGAATTCCCAGAGGAATCTCTGAAGGAATTCCCGGAGGAATCCCTGAAGGAATTCCCGGAGGAATCCCTGAAGGAATTCCTGGAGGAATTCCTGAAGGAATTACTGGAGAAATCCCTGAAGGAATTCCTGGAGGAATCCCTGAAGGAATTCCTGGAGAAATCCCTGAAGGAATTCCGGGAGGAATCCCTGAAGGAATTCCGGGAGGAATCCATGAAGGAATTCCGGGAGGAATCCATGAAGGAATTCCGGGAGGAATCTCTGAAGGAATTCCGGTAGGAATCCCTGAAGGAATTCCGGGAGGAATCCCTAAAGGAATTCCTGGAGGAATTCCTGAAGGAATAACTGAAGAAATCCCTGAAGGAATTCCCAGAGGAATCCCTGAAGGAATTCCTGGAGGAATCCCTGAAGGTCTTCCTGGAGGAATCCCTGAAGGATTTCCTGGAGGAATCCCTGAAGGATTTCCTGGAGGAATCCCTGAAGGCCTTCCTGGAGGAATCCCTGAAGGAATTCCTGGAGAAATCCCTGAAGGAATTCCGGGAGGAATCCCTGAAGGAATTCCGGGAGGAATCCCTGAAGGAATTCCGGGAGGAATCCCTGAAGGAATTCCGGGAGGAATCCCTGAAGGAATTCCGGGAGGAATCCCTGAAGGAATTCCGGGAGGAATCCCTGAAGGAATTCCGGGAGGAATCCCTGAAGGAATTCCGGGAGGAATCCCTGAAGGAATTCCGGGAGGAATCCCTGAAGGAATTCCGGGAGGAATCCCTGAAGGAATTCCTTCAGGGATTCCCGGAGGAATCCCCGAAGGAATTCCCGGAGGAATCCCTGAAGGAATTCCCGGGAGGAATCCCTGAAGGAATTCCTGGAGGAATCCCTGAAGGAATTCCTGGAGGAATCCCTGAAGGAATTCCTGGAGGAATCCCTGAAGGAATTCCTGGAGGAATCCCTGAAGGAATTCCTGGAGAAATCCCTGAAGGAATTCCGGGAGGAATCCCTGAAGGAATTCCGGGAGGAATCCCTGAAGGAATTCCGGGAGGAATCCCTGAAGGAATTCCGGGAGGAATCCCTGAAGGAATTCCGGGAGGAATCCCTGAAGGAATTCCGGGAGGAATCCCTGAAGGAATTCCGGGAGGAATCCCTGAAGGAATTCCGGGAGGAATCCCTGAAGGAATTCCGGGAGGAATCCCTGAAGGAATTCCGGTAGGAATCCCTGAAGGAATTCCGGGAGGAATCCCTAAAGGAATTCCTGGAGGAATTCCTGAAGGAATAACTGAAGAAATCCCTGAAGGAATTCCCAGAGGAATCCCTGAAGGAATTCCTGGAGGAATCCCTGAAGGACTTCCTGGAGGAATCCCTGAAGGACTTCCTGGAGGAATCCCTGAAGGACTTCCTGGAGGAATCCCTGAAGGACTTCCTGGAGGAATCCCTGAAGGACTTCCTGGAGGAATCCCTGAAGGACTTCCTGGAGGAATCCCTGAAGGACTTCCTGGAGGAATCCCTGAAGGACTTCCTGGAGGAATCCCTGAAGGACTTCCTGGAGGAATCCCTGAAGGACTTCCTGGAGGAATCCCTGAAGGACTTCCTGGAGGAATCCCTGAAGGACTTCCTGGAGGAATCCCTGAAGGACTTCCTGGAGGAATCCCTGAAGGACTTCCTGGAGGAATCCCTGAAGGACTTCCTGGAGGAATCCCTGCAGGACTTCCTGGAGGAATCCCTGAAGGACTTCCTGGAGGAATCCCTGAAGGACTTCCTGGAGGAATCCCTGAAGGACTTCCTGGAGGAATCCCTGCAGGACTTCCTGGAGGAATCCCTGAAGGACTTCCTGGAGGAATCCCTGAAGGACTTCCTGGAGGAATCCCTGAAGGACTTCCTGGAGGAATCCCTGAAGGACTTCCTGGAGGAATCCCTGAAGGACTTCCTGGAGGAATCCCTGAAGGACTTCCTGGAGGAATCCCTGAAGGACTTCCTGGAGGAATCCCTGAAGGACTTCCTGGAGGAATCCCTGAAGGACTTCCTGGAGGAATCCCTGAAGGACTTCCTGGAGGAATCCCTGAAGGACTTCCTGGAGGAATCCCTGAAGGACTTCCTGGAGGAATCCCTGAAGGACTTCCTGGAGGAATCCCTGAAGGACTTCCTGGAGGAATCCCTGAAGGACTTCCTGGAGGAATCCCTGAAGGACTTCCTGGAGGAATCCCTGAAGGACTTCCTGGAGGAATCCCTGAAGGACTTCCTGGAGGAATCCCTGAAGGACTTCCTGGAGGAATCCCTGAAGGACTTCCTGGAGGAATCCCTGAAGGACTTCCTGGAGGAATCCCTGAAGGACTTCCTGGAGGAATCCCTGAAGGACTTCCTGGAGGAATCCCTGAAGGACTTCCTGGAGGAATCCCTGAAGGACTTCCTGGAGGAATCCCTGAAGGACTTCCTGGAGGAATCCCTGAAGGAATTCCTGGAGGAATTCCCGGAGGAATCCCCGAAGGAATTCCCGGAGGAATCCCTGAAGGAATTCCCGGAGGAATCCCTGAAGGAATTTCTGAAGGAAACGGTGATGGATCTCCTGAAAGAATCCCTGGTACAATTCATAGAAGAATCCCTGGTGCAATTCCTAGAAGAATCCCTAGTGGAATTCCTCGAGGAATCCCTTATGAATTGCTGGAGTAATCTCTAAAGGAACTCCTGGAGAGGAATCTCCAAGAGAATTCCTAGAGGAATCCAGGAAATTTCAAGAGGAATCCCTGAAGGAAACCCTGGACTAATCTCTGAAAGAGAAGCTGAAAAAACCCCTGAAGGAATCCACGAAAGAATTGCTGAAGAAGGCCCTGAAGGAATTGCTGAAGAAATCTTTGAAGTAATTTATGCAGGAATCCTCTAAGGAATTGCCTAAATAATATCCGAAGGAATTTCTGAATCATTCTCCGAAACAATCCCTGAGCGAATAACTGAAGGATTTGCTAAAGGATTTCCTGAAAGAATCTCTGGAGGCATTTTGGAAGAGATCCCAGAAGGATACAAATAAATCCCGGAAGGAATGGCTGAAGGAATTACTGTAGGAATCCCTGAAAGAATTCCAAAAGAAATCCCTGACGAAGTTCCTGGAGGAATCCTTGTAGGATTTCCTAAAGAATCCCTCAATTTCACTAGGAATCCCTATAGGAAACACTGGAGGAATCCCTGGATGAATTACCCTCGGGGACTTCCCGGAGGAATCCTTGGAAAAATCTCGGGAGGAATCCTAGAAGAAATCCCGGAATATATTTTTAGGGCAATCCCTGGTAGAACCCCTGGATAAAGTCCTGGTGGAATCCATGAATTTTTAGGATGGTTTTAGTAGGTTTTAACACGGTTTTATGATGGCTTCATGAAGGTTCCAGAAATACTTTTTAAAATATTTGTTTTTGATTCATGGGAGGAATTTGGCAATCTCAGTTTTATCTTGGCCGAGATTAGCAAATTTCTCCACTGCATGTATTTCCAGTCGTTCGTCAAGAACAAGTTACCTTTTTAGTATGAACAGAACGAAATTCATAACATAACAATTTAGTCTGATATTTATAATTGAGTATAATCAACCTCAAAATCGCATACAAGTGGGATTTCATATATTAAAACATAATCCCATGATTGCCTCACACACTCTTCGAGAAACGCAAAGCAGCATCGCTTCCGAAACATCATCAATCCACCCGATACGAAGCTGCAAGAGAATGGGATAAGGCAAAATTATGCCCAAAACGCCACATAATCATTCATGCCACAGAAAAAAAAGAAGAGCTACCGGCCTCCGGTCGATTCTCTCACTGTACATACTCATCTGCGGAAGCATCATCGGGAGAAATGCATAAAAACATAAAAGAGCATAACTTGCACGACCTAGCGACGTTTGCGAACATATAAATATGTGCACGTATACCAATTGACATTAAGGTATAAGGGGGTTAGTTGAGAGCTTATTTTTCTAACGTATTTTAGTAGTAAGAAGTATTTGTGCTCAAAATTTAGAATCGATTTTTTGAAACATCAATCAAACTCATTAGATTATGTACCTCAAAGATTTTCAACTTGCCCCTCAATTGCCTCAATCTACCTTACTGCCATCCCAGCCCTACGAAAAGGGAACGAGGAGTGATTTGTTACACCATCATCCCAACAACAGCTTGAACGATGTGGAAGTCGAAATATGTATGTATGTTGGTCGGGACGATATACCTACCTAGAACAGGGGCAAAATCAGCCGAAAAGTCTGGTTGCCTGTTCCTTCAGGAAGCCGAAGGGCCTTCCTGAATGGCAGTTGTGTTTACATATATGTGACGACTCGTTTGGATATTGTACTTTTCACGGCAGTAGTGCGAACACACAAGCCAATGAAGATGAGGACGACGTTCGTTGCGTTCGTGTGTCTTTTCTACCACCGACCGACCGACGGACCGACCGGTCACCACAATACTCGCGAAGATGGATGCTTCACCAATTTCCTTCGTCATCGGCAGTCGAGTGGGAGGAGGGGGTAGCCGTGGCAGGGGGCGGCACAAAATAGAAGGATGGGAAGGATCATAAAAACTCGGAGAAAGATTGTTGGTTGGATTTTGTTCAACAAACAAACATTGCGTTCATCAGCACGCTGATAGGGGTACCTCCCTGTAGGACCAATGGAACACTGATGGGTTGAGTGCGGTTGGTTGGTAGGAATAAGAGCAGGCAATGATTTCGAGTTTCGAGCACTAATGCAATAACGCACACCCGTTGTCACGTTTCGATGCTTGAACTGGATGAGAGAAATCGTTTCAGTAGGGGAGCAAACATTCAAACGATGCATCTTAATCCGTCTGTATAGTTTGACCTGATTGATTTTCGAGAAGTATTTTAGCAGCTAATTTAATTAGCCGACTTTTATTATCCAACATAATTGAGTGTTTACTGTATCTTATCTGAATATAAGTTTTACAATTGAACAAACAATTATATTATGCTTCCTTTATAAGGATAGATAGATAGATAGATAGATAGATAGATAGATAGATAGATAGATAGATAGATAGATAGATAGATAGATAGATAGATAGATAGATAGATAGATAGATAGATAGATAGATAGATAGATAGATAGATAGATAGATAGATAGATAGATAGATAGATAGATAGATAGATAGATAGATAGATAGATAGATAGATAGATAGATAGATAGATAGATAGATAGATAGATAGATAGATAGATAGATAGATAGATAGATAGATAGATAGATAGATAGATAGATAGATAGATAGATAGATAGATAGATAGATAGATAGATAGATAGATAGATAGATAGATAGATAGATAGATAGATAGATAGATAGATAGATAGATAGATAGATAGATAGATAGATAGATAGATAGATAGATAGATAGATAGATAGATAGATAGATAGATAGATAGATAGATAGATAGATAGATAGATAGATAGATAGATAGATAGATAGATAGATAGATAGATAGATAGATAGATAGATAGATAGATAGATAGATAGATAGATAGATAGATAGATAGATAGATAGATAGATAGATAGATAGATAGATAGATAGATAGATAGATAGATAGATAGATAGATAGATAGATAGATAGATAGATAGATAGATAGATAGATAGATAGATAGATAGATAGATAGATAGATAGATAGATAGATAGATAGATAGATAGATAGATAGATAGATAGATAGATAGATAGATAGATAGATAGATAGATAGATAGATAGATAGATAGATAGATAGATAGATAGATAGATAGATAGATAGATAGATAGATAGATAGATAGATAGATAGATAGATAGATAGATAGATAGATAGATAGATAGATAGATAGATAGATAGATAGATAGATAGATAGATAGATAGATAGATAGATAGATAGATAGATAGATAGATAGATAGATAGATAGATAGATAGATAGATAGATAGATAGATAGATAGATAGATAGATAGATAGATAGATAGATAGATAGATAGATAGATAGATAGATAGATAGATAGATAGATAGATAGATAGATAGATAGATAGATAGATAGATAGATAGATAGATAGATAGATAGATAGATAGATAGATAGATAGATAGATAGATAGATAGATAGATAGATAGATAGATAGATAGATAGATAGATAGATAGATAGATAGATAGATAGATAGATAGATAGATAGATAGATAGATAGATAGATAGATAGATAGATAGATAGATAGATAGATAGATAGATAGATAGATAGATAGATAGATAGATAGATAGATAGATAGATAGATAGATAGATAGATAGATAGATAGATAGATAGATAGATAGATAGATAGATAGATAGATAGATAGATAGATAGATAGATAGATAGATAGATAGATAGATAGATAGATAGATAGATAGATAGATAGATAGATAGATAGATAGATAGATAGATAGATAGATAGATAGATAGATAGATAGATAGATAGATAGATAGATAGATAGATAGATAGATAGATAGATAGATAGATAGATAGATAGATAGATAGATAGATAGATAGATAGATAGATAGATAGATAGATAGATAGATAGATAGATAGATAGATAGATAGATAGATAGATAGATAGATAGATAGATAGATAGATAGATAGATAGATAGATAGATAGATAGATAGATAGATAGATAGATAGATAGATAGATAGATAGATAGATAGATAGATAGATAGATAGATAGATAGATAGATAGATAGATAGATAGATAGATAGATAGATAGATAGATAGATAGATAGATAGATAGATAGATAGATAGATAGATAGATAGATAGATAGATAGATAGATAGATAGATAGATAGATAGATAGATAGATAGATAGATAGATAGATAGATAGATAGATAGATAGATAGATAGATAGATAGATAGATAGATAGATAGATAGATAGATAGATAGATAGATAGATAGATAGATAGATAGATAGATAGATAGATAGATAGATAGATAGATAGATAGATAGATAGATAGATAGATAGATAGATAGATAGATAGATAGATAGATAGATAGATAGATAGATAGATAGATAGATAGATAGATAGATAGATAGATAGATAGATAGATAGATAGATAGATAGATAGATAGATAGATAGATAGATAGATAGATAGATAGATAGATAGATAGATAGATAGATAGATAGATAGATAGATAGATAGATAGATAGATAGATAGATAGATAGATAGATAGATAGATAGATAGATAGATAGATAGATAGATAGATAGATAGATAGATAGATAGATAGATAGATAGATATTGCTATTCTCGCATTTAATTAAGACACATGTCATCCTTCTTCTCAAACCAAAAAACCGGCAAAAATGCACCCGGCGTGCAACAGTCGGTCGTCATTACCATCTGTCAGCATGTACCTAAACCCAGACGGCGATCATTACAACACAGACTGTCCCATGTGTGTACAGTGTACACACATGTACACATGTTCAAACTGCTGAGCCCTCTGCCTGGGCGCGATCTCCTGCCGAAAGGATCCCAAGAGTTCATTCACTCCTTAGGACGAGGCGATCAACGACACTAACTGCACCAGCCAGCAAGGCCAGCCTGCCCTGCACATATGTAGTGCAAAGTACCGGAGGAGAACCCGAAAAAATAAAAAGTGTACAACCATCAAGCAACAGTCCCTTCTGTGATTCCTCATCGGTTATCGTCGACGTCTGTGTCAGACTGGCTGGGATCTTTCCCTCGAAGCAAAGGGAGAGCCCGGCCCTTTTGGTCGATTCTTATGGCATTTTCTTCTGTCTTCGTTTTGCTTCTCTTACAGCTGGTTCATTCGGGTGGCACACGCTCCGCCACTGCCGCTGGCTATAGGCGTCTTGGTGCACCGCGTACGCCTGTACTAAGGGGAGATTGGGGTAAAATCACCCCTTACGAAGGAAAACTCGGTTAGAAAGAACAACAAGAAGATTCGGTCTAAGAACAACATGCCATAGATGACAAGGAAGCATTCTACGAGCAGCTCGGACGTGTGTACGACCGTTGTCCTAGCCACGACGTCAAGATCATAATAGGAAACCTAAACTCTAAGGTCGCCCCGCTTGAGGAGAAATTCAGACTGACAGTATTAAATACTGTGAAATTTTCATTCCAGTATTCATTTCAGTATTCAGTGCCGACCAGCTGACGAACAAAAACGGCCTACGATTCATCGCCTCTAAGAATATGACCATTCGTAGTACCGTAAAACGGGGTATCTTTGATAATGCGGGTAACTTTGATAGTGCGGCAGGCATTATATAATTTATCTTATAACTATGATTCCTTCAACCAGTTAAGAAAAAGGTAAACGTGAATCAATTAATAGACGAATTTTTATTAAAATCTTGTTTATATATAACTTTTTGGACATAAAATAAAAATTGTTGATATTTTTGTCATTTGTCAACCCCTTCAAACAATCTGCTATACGACTTCGTTAAAACTATTTTTTCAATGAATGGACTATTATTCTCGATAGATTCATCATAGTAGATTCCAAATTTGGCCTTGAATCTCTTAACGAAGTGTGTTTTTATGAAATGGAAGCAATTTTGTAAATTGGGATCTTAATCTCCATGCATTGAAAAACGCCTAAAAGTATGCAATGCCCTTGTAATTTCATGTAGATAAATATGTGTTGTTCAAAATTTGCTAATAAAACATTAAAAAACTACTAAAAATAAAAAAAACTAACCAGGCATAGCATGTAATCATATGTTGATGTACCGTTAAGCATTTATTATTACAAAGATAATGATTTTTGATAGCTAAATTTATTGTGTTTTGCACTCAATACTCCACAAACTCATTTTTATATGTAGAATTTAGTAAAAATCAATGTTTTGATATAAAAATTCTATCTAATATATTCCACAAGCCTTCTCTCATCATGTTCATACTCTTAAGATTTCAATCTGTGATTATTTTTTGAGATTTGATGTGTTTTTAGGGCATTATCAAAGTTACCCCAGAATGAAAATCTGACTTTCGGTTATATGAAAAACTAAAAGTTATCCAAAATATTTCAGATTATCGAATCTTTTAATTGCAATTGATAACTGATACCCCAGTACTTGTTTTAAAAATATAAAACTCGGGGAAATACTGTTACATGTAAAAATATTGAGAATATTCGCTGAAAAACTATCAAAGTTACCCCATTTTACGGTACCTACCTTTTTCCAAAATAGCCTCCCTTCTCGTTACATCTGGAGATCACCAGTTTTTTTTTTATTTTTTTCATACAAAAAATCAGATCAGGATGAGGATGAGGAGTGTAGAAAGAGCAAAAGAATACAGCGCGAGCGATACTGCTGCAGCATGGTACTCGGCAGAACGTGGAACGACTCGACTCTTTCGGGAGAAAAACGTCGCCTGGAAGAAGCGGAGTGCAAGGAAATGGAATTGCTGTGCCGCTCTGAAGAATCACAGAAGTTCTACCAGAAGCTCAACGCATCCCGAAAACGCTTCGTGTCGTGAGCCGAAACGTGGAGGAGTGGAAAGAAGAGGTAATCTTCCCTATCTTCAAGAAAAGCGTTTAGTTATAACGTGAGAGCTTCAGAGCGATCACCATTCTGAATGTCGTCTACGAAGTGAGTCTACAAGTACGAATGAGTTCGTGGGAAGTTTTCAACCTGGCTTTAAATCAAATTGGCCTACAACAGTATTGACCATAGGTACAAAACCATGGTAAATCATGGACGAGAACGGCTTTCCCGGGAAGCTTACAAGATTCATAAAAGCAACGATCGGCGGTGTGTAAAATTGAGAGACGATTTCTGACGAAGACTCTAGTTCGTTCGAATCTTGCGAACTTTCATACCTACCTGCTCTTTAACATAACGCTATAGGATGTCATGCGAAGAGCCGGGTGTAGTAGTTGGTGTATGACATTCAACCGGTCCCGATTTGTTTGTTTCGCTGACGACATGCAGATTATCAGCAGAACATCCAGAATTCATCCAAGGGTTCTGTAATGTGAGCCTCTTAGATTTCTTGCTGAAGTTCTTTGTGGATTTTAACCAGGAGTAAATTTGAAATTTCCTAGGCATTTATTCGGGAAATCTTGTAGTGATCCTTCCGTTTTTCAGGAGTTCCAGAGATTTTTACGAGAAATTTATGAGATATTCATCACACAAGATCTCCTCTGGGAATTCCATCAGGAGTTCCCTGATTTATCTTTCCAGTAGTTTCTCCGAGATTTTCCAAAGATTTCTCTCGGAATTTTTTTTGGGTTTCATCCAGGAATTTTCCCAAGGAATTCCTACGCGATTTTCCAAAAAGTTTCAGGAGCTCCTTCAGGAATGCTTCTCCACGAGTGTCTCCAGGATTTTCATTTTTTGTGGAAGTTCATCTACCGTCATGCGGGGTGTCATTGGGCCACTATTCCACATGTTTAGAATACAACGGGAATTCATATTGTGTGCTAAACTACTGGAATACATAATTCTAAGATACCTTGCATTCACCGTCGGGTTCTCTGACTTACATTGAATCCGTGGGATCGATGGACCAATGTGACCCCGAACGACGGTACCCAAGTAACACACTTGTCACCGAAGAGTCACGGCGGCTCAGGTTTTTGTTGCGCAGAAGTTACTGTGACTTACTTCTAGCAAGTATATGTTTATTTGTTAGAAGTAAGTCACAGTAACTTCTGCGCAACAAAAACCTGCGCCACCGTGACTCTTCGGTGACAAGTGTGTTACTTGGGTATGTGTTCGCAAGCAGTTACACATATTTTATTCCAGTAATTTCTCTGTACAGGCATACTTCGATAGTACGTACACCACCGCTTCGTTTAGTGTACGTACTATCGAAACGTACGTACTATCGAATCACCAATTTTTATTTCAAATTTCATTTTCAAATCAAAGAATGTTATTTCTAGAACGTCAGGATTGCCAAAAAATCACATGTGACCTAAGGGTCCGTTTATTAATTACGTAATTTTGCTTGTTTAGGATCCTATATTTATGGGAAACATCTTCTTGTGCTCTGGGGATGCTTCGTAGAGGCATCTCGTCTCTGGCAACTTGTATTGATTTTATTTGAATTATATTTTAGAACCATCCAAACTGATCTAGATATAATTAAATCGATCTAGATCAGTTATATCTTGTTATAGAAACATTATAGAATTATTTTCTCCTGTAATATTTATTGCCGTGATATTTTCAAAACTTTCTGAACATTGCTCCTTCTAGGACACCTCCAAGAGTTTTTTTTTTACGAGAGGGGATTGCTATAGGTACCCCGGAGCTCTTGGAAGAATCCCGGAATTCTTGGAGGAATTCAAGGAAAAATTATTTGATGAATCTTAGAGAGAATTCCTGTAGGAATCTCGGAATGAATTTCTGGAGGAATCTTGGAATGAATTCATGGAGAAATCCCGTAACGAAATTCTTGGAGGTATTCAGGAAGAAATTCCTGAAGAAATCCTGGAAGTCCCGAAAGTAATACAGAAGAAATTCTTAGTAAAGTTTCGGAAGGAATCTCTGGAGAAATCTCTGAAAAAGACCCTGGAATTTCAACAGGAATCGCAGAAGAAACTCTGGAACAATCCCTAAGGAATCCCAGAAAGAATTCCTGGAGAAATCTCGGAACCAACACTTAGAGGAATTTCGGAACTGAAAGAAACTTGAAACTTGAAGAAATCCCTAAAGCAAGCGAGAAAGTGAAATGTCTTTCCCCGAATCCCACATTTCGGGTTCATCCAGAAACAATTGAATTGGTACAGCCTATAGGACAATGCAAGCCGCGGTTGCTAAAGAATTTTTTCTAAGTTTTTATGTTTTGTGACCTTTTTGTGTACGTTCGGACTTCAAGAAATTTCTTCGAGAATTTCTCAAAAAGTCCCCGGAATGCTCCAGGAATTTCATCCGAGATTCTCCGAACAGTTTCTTTCGGGATGTCTCCGGATTTTTTTTTTTGGCTTCAGATGGTATTCCTGCAAATTCTAGCAACTTCACTCAGAATTTCTCAAGGAGTTCTTCCGGAAATTGTATCAGAAATTCTTACCTTCAAAAACTCCTTGCAACAATCCGTAAGGATTTATTCCTGGAATTTCATACGAGATTCTTCCCGGAGTATCTTCTGGGAATTCTTCAAGAATTTCTTCTAAAACCCTTCCAGAAATCCTACAAGATCCCTGACAAGAACTTCATTCAGTATTCCTCTGAAAGCTTCTCCGAGATCCCTCCAGGAACTTCTCCCGGTTTTTTTTTTTGGGAGCTACTTCTGATTTAAGTATTCCTTCTGGGATTCCTACAATGATTTTACCAGGTAAACTTTCTGGGATTTTTCCAGGATTCTTTCGGAAATTCCTTCCGGGATACCTCTTAGAGATTCTTCTAGGAATTCTTTCAGAAACTGATTCCGGGATTTCTTCGAGAACTTTTTTCCAGGAATCATCTAGGGACTCTTTTTTGGTTTCTACCAAGAGCCCCGTCAGGAATTCTTGCAGACGCTTCTGGAATTCTTTCAGATGTTTGTAATGGAAATCCTCCTGGAAATCATTATGAATTTTTTAGAATATTTTGTTTTTGGAAATCCTCATGTAGTTTCTGTAGGATTTTCTTGAATAAACAAAAAGCAACTTAGTTATAGCTCCCTCCTAGAAGAATTCTAGAATAAGTTTGTGGAGAAACCACGGAAGGAATACCTGGAAGAGTTTCAGGAAAAATTACTAAGGTAATCCTAGAAGAAGTAATGCTGAAGGAATCTCGAAATTCATTTTTACAGAAATCCAGGAATCTCTGGAAGAATCGCGGGGAACTTCCTGGAATAATCCTGGCAAGAGTTTTTGACGGAACCCCTGGCGGAACCTCTTAAGGAATCTCAGAAAAAAAAACTCCTGGGAAAACTCCAGAGGGAACTTCTGAAGGAATCCTTAATAAACTTCCGGAAGAATTTTATTAAGAGCTTACGGAATCCCAGAAGAACGCTCTGGAACAAATTTGTGGACAAACCACGAGGGGAGTCCCGGATGGAATTCTTGTGGAATCCCAGAAGGAACTCCATGAGGTGAGCCACCAAGCCACCATCAAGTTACAAAAACAGCACACGAATTAAATCCAACCACTCATGATAAGCTGGCGAGTTTCTATTTAATGCGAGAGCTGTCGATTTTTTCAAGCCCGAATCGTTAACAACAATGTCACGAAACGTCAAAAACTATGAACATTTTCCTTAGCAACCGCGGCTTGCAGTGCCCTACGTTGCCGGTGAACGCATAAATGTCCCATTTGCAAAAATAGACAATCGAGAAAATCGCGTCCAAAGTTCGAAAAAAGTAAATTGTCTCAACTATGAAGCATAAGTGCTGAATCGTGTTCTAACATCAACCATTTTTTAATTTGAGCACTATTTTTTGTTTTAGAGCGATTTTATAGTTCCATAGGATTTCCAATGAAACGTTACGCTTATGCGTCCACTTTTAAGAATGTACAAATCAGCCATGCATTTTTTCAACAATTTTCGGAACAAACTACCTATTTTTATTTCCTCATATGATAGTACCCCACGATACATGGTCATGGGCTGTAAAATCTCAATATTGCCAAAAATGCACATGGGACAATTATGCTTCCACCGGCAGTACGGAACTTAAAGTTGTTTAAATTTCCGAACTCATGGAAAACTGTCAAATATTTTATACGTATCGCAAAAAAAAATAATTGTTGGAAAACGAAAAATAATAACAAGTAAGTGAACTGAAATCAATGGTTTGGATAAGTATCTTGATGGGTTTGATTCATGTTTTGGAGAGCAATCTTCGCCGAGAAATTTAGTTTTTTTTATTACCACGCAAAATAGAACCATCATGTGCCTTTTTATTTTATTACAACGTTCTATTGGTAAAGAAAGCGTATAGTTAATAACTGTGAAAGTGCTTATAGACCACTAAGCTGAGAAGCAGTCCTCCCCAGCTGGGATGTAACGCCAGAATGATGATGCCAGATATTATGACTGGCAGAAAATATCTCTGTAAAGCGAAGAATACTGCAATCATTACATCAAACGTATTCGTTCATGTCTTCCATTTCACTACATTTTAAAACTTCTTATAGGTTCCCAAACTTTTTAGGTGCGCGACCCCCTTTTGAAAGTTGACGTGCTTTCGGCGACCCACCATAGGAATTCCCTCATTTGTTGCCTGTTACAGTCAGGCCCAGATTAAGGATTGTGGGAGCCCAGGGCCCGAGCGGATGTGGAGGACCCTCGGAGAGATGACCTTTTTTACTCATTTTCGAACAGTACTTGAGAAATATGAAAAATAAAGCTCATGTTAGCAACCAAAAAAGGTTTTTGTGGGGGCCCCTAAAATGTGGGGGCCCGGGCCTCCCCGGCCCCCCTTAGATCCGGCCATGGTTACAGTAAATTATTCAACTGACTCTCGCGACCCGCTGGATGAAGACCGGCAACCCCCCTGGGGGTCGCGACCCACAGTTTGGGAAACCATGTGAAAATCCGTGTTATAGGAATCTGCATAACACAAATTCATTGTATCAGAGTCTCTGCTATACGTCTACTAATATTCGAACCCATTTTTGTAGAATAAAAATTAAATAAATTTTGGTGTACGTACTATCGAGGCAAAATGTACGTACTAACGAGGGTACGTACTATCGAGGTACGCCTGTATTCGTGAATTTAAATTTAAATCTTCATAATATTTCAGATAAAAACTAATCTCGGAAAAACAGTGGGAATTTTGCCTACAGTTTCAAGTAAAATTTGTTCATGAGTTCCACTAAAAATGTTTCTTGGATTATTACTGATGCAATTTTATATAAATTTCTGAAAGGATGTCTGGCGAAATTTCTAAAAATTTGCCTCACGGATATTTTTTTTCTAAAGTACATTGTGGAGCTTTTAGGCACGAATGCCAACTTATTTGGTAAAGTGTCTTCAATAAAATATAATTATAATAGCTGTGGAAAAATATCTCTTTTCAGCTGAACTCTTCGAAGATCCAAGAGTAACTTCTGAAAAAATCTCGAAGGACCTCCTGAAAGAACTTCTTGCCAAACATTCCACTAAAACTCTTGGAGTATATCCAGGACAAATCTCTGGTCAAGTTCTCGCTAAAATAAAAAAAAATACTCTTGGAAGAAATTTCAAGAAGAACTCCTGTGAGAATGTTCAGGGAAACCACTGGAAGAACCCTCGAAGAAACCCTTGAGAAACTTCCCAGATAAATCCCCTAAATATATTTCGGGGCATCCCTCTTCTTCGAAAAACCATAGAAAAATTCCTAGAGGAACGCATGGGGAAACTTTTGGAATAAAAAAAAATCAAAATTCGCGAAGTGAAAGGCAGATAATATGCCGAAGAAATATTTTTCCTGAAATTCCTGAAAAAAATCGAGAGGAATTTCCCAAAAATTTGCAGAAGGTTTTTCGGAAGAACTCCTAAAGGGTCTTCTAGAAGAATTTTCAAACGAATTTCTGAAAAAAAAATCTCTTTGAAACTTCTAGAAGAATTCCCAAATGATCCTTGTCAAGCATTCCCGGAGCAATTTTCGGAAGAATACCTGATGCTTTTATTGGATGAATTCACAGAGCAACTTTTAAGAACATTTTCTAGTATATTATATTGAAGAAAACACGACAGTTTCCAGATGAAATTCCCGGAGAAACTTCCGGTAGATTTAATGGATAAATTTCCGGATGAATTCTTGAAGAAGCTTCTGAATGAATTCTCCTTGGAACTTCCCATAACCTTTAGCGCAAAATTAGCTTTGGAAAATTTAGTAATGGATCTTCCGGAAGATTCCCTGCAAGAAGTTTCTAAAGAATTTGCATGGTTATTTCCGAAAAGAATCCTGGAGGGAATTTCGTTAGAATGCCCAGATAAACTTTTGGAATACAAGAGCTTTCCCGAAAGAGCTTCTACCACAATTCTCGAATTAACTTATGGAAAAATCTCTGCAGGACTTCCAAAGAACTTTTGAAAAATTGTTCGAGTAAATTCTAAAAAAAATTCCAGGAGTATCTTTTGAATAAGTTCCCAAAAGTAGCAGCACCGAAGCAACTTCCGGAAGAATTTCTGCTAGAAGAATTTCCGGTGGAATTCGTAAAGCAATCCCTGGTAGAACTTCTAGAGGAATTCCCGTTAGGAAGTTCTGAAGGGATTCGCAAGGGAACTCCTAGATGAATTCTCGGTCAATTGCTGATGGATTTCCGAGAGAAACTACCAGAAGGACTCCTAGCGGAATTCCCAGAGGTATTCCTGGAAGAATTCCTGGTGGATATACTCCCAGTGGAACGACTAGAAGCATTCCCAATAGAACTCCTAGTGGAATACCCTGCGAGACTCCTCGAGGAATTCTATTCTATTCAATTCTATTATATTCTAGCGCTTGCACAGCCAGAATAGAAAACCATCCTAGAAATATCAAAATTTGTTTTGTTATTTTCTTGTCAGCATTAATATTTGCAGCATTTTTTTGAAAATCGACTCACACCGTTTTTTTTTTGCACCGAATTCATCTTGATCAAACAATTTTTTCGTTCCAATTTGAAAAAGCTTGATATTATTTCACTTTTAATTGATGTATTTAGTGCTAACGTAAGAACAATCAGGACATTCACGAAACGCGACGCGAGACAAGACATTGTCTCAGATTGTTTCACTTCCTTACTTTTTGTTTAATTGTTCAACCTAGACCACCATCTTCATTAGCTTCAATATAAAACATCATCAACACACGGCCACGGCTGTACGCTCGCTATTACGCGTACAAAGATTATCGTGAATCTGCTGATTTGACGGCAATTTAGGTATTGCACTTCTAATTTTTGCAAGTGATTTATAACCATTCTAATGTTTAATATTCAAAGGTCAGAGTTGTTTACTATTTGGTTTAAAGTTGATTTGAAGGAGAAAGTGATAATGTTTTGAAATGTGTGAGGAATGTATTTTTCACACACTGTTTTTTTTTTTAATTAAATCAACAATCTATTATCGAATTCTTCATACTTATTTTGGGAATAAATCATAAAAAGTAGATGGCATAAGTTATTGACAAGAATTCAGAAAAAATATAATCTCCAAACTACTAGCTGTTGTAAGTTTAAATTGGCTGCTAATAGCCGCTATTCTGTATGATCTATCCCCCTAAAGTAAATATAAAAAGTGGGAAAAACATTCCTAAGTCTTTTAAACGAGAAGATAACCATGTCCTGTTTTCAGAAAAAATGTGTATTTTTGCAGTATATACAACTTTGTGGACATTGGAAAACTAGGAAAATTCATTCCAAAAAGATATTTCGATAAATCGATTAGAAGGGACATATACAGGGGATACTCAAAATAACTGGGACAGGTAAAGTTTTCACTTTTCAAAAAATGTTCAACTAGCAGTAACTTTTTGAATAGGGCATCAAATATTCTCAAATATTTTTGCTGTAAGTTCATCAACTAGTTGTGTATCAGTGGTCCAATTTTTAAAAAGTTCGGGCTATGCTACACGAAGTTAAAAATATTCTAGAAAAAGGTATAATTATCTGATAGCCAACTTTGAGCTGTTATATCTCCGGATTCAATAAACCGAATGCAATGAAAATTTGATCATTTATGAGTGATATAATGAGCTTTTAAAAACTTTTGACTAAACTTAAAATATTTTACACTTACATTTTTAGATTATTTTCCTAATAAAATGCCAATTTATCCAAAACTTCATCATCGTTTCAAAATTCAAGATAATAGTTATAGTTCATTGAAATTCTCTGTAATTGACTTGAAAATATTAATGTTTCGAAGGAAAGCAACCAAATGACCGGCATTATATTGAAAAAGTAATGGGAAGCATTGGAAAAATAGATAAATTTAGTAAAAAAACATAGAATAAATGAAATCGCTATAACTTTTTTTCTTATTAATAATTTCAAATTAAGTCAAATGTTTTTCAAAGTACATTATATCAGTCATAAATGATCAAAATTGCATTGCAATCGGTTTATTGAATCCGGAGATATAACAGCTCAAAGTTGGCTATCGGATAATTATACCTTTTTCTAGAATATTTTTAACTTCGTTTAGAATAGCCCGAACTTTACCAAAATTGGACCACTGATACACAACTAGTTGCTGAACTTACAGTAAAAGTTTGAGAATATTTGATGCCCTATTCGAAAAGTTACAGCTAGTTGAACATTTTCTGACAAGTGAAAATTTTACCTGCCCCAGTTATTTTGAGTATCCCCTGTACACCATGATTACCTTATAACTTTGTAAAGCTGTGAGATAGAATTGTTTGGCCTTCGACAAAGTTTCTTCTAAATATAATATTACATATTTACAATGATTTTTTGAACATTTTTTAGTTTTGACGTAAAATAAAAAAAAGTTTTTTTTTATCTAATTGTGAAATTTCATAACATCAAAATAACATATAAATTATAAAGTATGAAATTTTATGTTTTTCAGTATCATAATTTATAGTTTATATAACTTATTTTGGTATCATAATGGCCAATTTTTCCGCACTGGTTCATTATGCAACTGAAATGAGTTGCATAATGAAAAATAGTTGTATAATGTTCATAATGCAACTCATTTAAGTTGCATTATGAACATTATGCAACTCAAATGGGTTGCATTATGAAAAAATCATTGCATAAAATTTTGTATGGAACTCGTTGCAAAACTCGATTTTTTCAGCACTCTTCGTATTTATCCAACTCGGCAAGCCTCGTTGGATAAATGTACGACTCGTGCTGAAAAAATCAACTTTTTGCAACTCGTTACATAAATAACTATTATAACATCAAAATAAAGTACTTAATAAAATGGAGAAACATTGTAGAAGACCACATAACGCTTAATCCAATAGTTTCTGAGTATGATGTCCCGCCTTTTTTTTTTTATTTTGTCCCCCTGTGCGTCGTTGACGAGACATGCATATTTTGGTATTTAAAACAAACACCGGTAGAACTGTGTGGAATATGGTTCATTCCTGGCGTTCCAAATTTTAAGAATTGTAATAAATTTGGAGCGAAAAATGGAACACCACTGGAAATTATTTTATTATTTCCCATTTGATGATTTGACGGATTATAGCTCGAATCAAACTGGAATTTTACCGCATTGCTATTGAAAATGGTGTGGATCGGTCAAGGCGTTCCGGAGTTATGGCCATTTTAGTGATCCGGACCAGCACCAGTAGAACTGGCTGTATATAAAACTGAACCAAGCCCCGTCATGCGACACGTCAAACTGCGGCATTTTTTTGTAACTAGCATGACGAATTTGGTGCGGAGACCAGAAATTCCACGATGTCGGCCCAATATGCAACAAGATGGCGTCTGTTTAATGGGGTTTAGGTTCTAAAGCCATGCAATATGGGTATATGAGGCATAGGGAAGATGTCCGGAGTCCGAAAATGATGACCAGAATATCCAAGTTGGCGGCTCAAAATTCAAGATGGCGGTTTTTGAATGGAGTTTTTGGCTTTAAAACCATGCAACATGGATATATTTGGTATGGGGAAGATATACGGAGTCCAAAAATAGCGACCAGATTATCCAAGATGGTGGCCTAAAATCAAAGATGGCGGCTCCGCATTCAAGGTGGTGGCGATTTATTAGTGTTTTAGATTCGGTGGAGAAGATGTCTAGAGTTCCGAAATTACGACTAAAACATCCAAGATGACAGTCTAAAATCCAAGATGGCGGTTGTTTAATACAGCTCTAGGCTCTAAAACCATTGAATATGGGTGGGTATATTTGGTATGGGAAAGATGATCGGAGTTCGATAATGGTGACTAGAATATCCAAGATTGCGTATCATAATTCAAGATGGCGACAGTTTAATGGACTTTTAGGATATACAATCATGATATGAGTATATTTGATATGTAGATGTCTGGATTGCTAAAGACTGGAATATTCAAGATGGCGGTCTAAAATCCAAAATTTTGGCTCCAAATTCAAAAAGGTTGTTTAATGGAGTTTTAGGCTCCAGAACCATGCGATAACTATGGGTTATATAGTATGGAGTATATGTTTGGAGTCCAAAAATATATGGAATGGTTCACTTAGGGCGATCTTTTCCGACGACACCGAAATGCACAGATTGATGGTTAAACTAATAATAATAATGGGTGTGCCATATTTAAACCTCAATATTTTTTGGCTTAAACTCGGATGTTTTTTTTATGTGAAATCAAGAAATTCTATCTATATGAGATCGCCAATTTTACCAATTTTTACCAAGTTTTCAACAGTATTGTGCTCCTTACTAATTATTCTATACTCGAAACAGTATTGGATTACTTTTGATCACTCTATTAGATTGATAGGTGACGTTTAGAGGGATCGATAATTACACAGGAAATATAAATGAGGGGTCCAGAATCAAAGGGGTGTAAGTGACCATTTTGTCGATTTTGAGCTGAGCATATCAAAAAATTCTGCAGATTTCAAACTTTTTGCCTTTCTCGTACACCAAGGTGTACCGAAAGGCTATATGTTCACTCCAAAAACGAAAATTTGATAGAGCCCCCGGAGGGGTCAAGTGTTATATACCAATCGACTCAGCTCGACGAGTTGAGATGATGTCTGTGTGTATGTATGTGTGTGCGTGTGTATGTGTGTATGTGTACAAAAAGGTCACCTCATTTTTAGATAGTAAATATGAACCGATTTCAACGACCGATGGTTCATTCGACGGGGTACATTGTCCCATTGTTTCCTATTG
Organism: Aedes albopictus; assembly: GCF_035046485.1. NCBI lineage: Eukaryota > Metazoa > Arthropoda > Insecta > Diptera > Culicidae > Aedes > Aedes albopictus. The sequence continues at coordinate 74,769,150 of NC_085138.1, read as the reverse complement.
AAAATGGTTCAGATCGGTCCAGCCGTTCCGGAGTTATGGCCATTTAGGTGTTCCGGACCGGTACCCCTGGAAGGGGCCAGATATGAAAATGCAACAATCCCATGCATGCGACCCATCAAACCACGGCATTTTCGATTATCTGATGAACGGGATGAAGGAAAATAGTCTCTGAGTATATCTGAACCGGTAGTGTTCCGGAACCGGTTCCGGGTGTCCCGCCGGAAGTGGCCAAATAAGAAAGTGAACATAACCCATGCATGCGACACGTCAAATAACGGATTTTTCGATAACCAATTGAATGGTAAGCAGGAAAATAGTTTCAGACCATGTTTGAACCGGTAGTATTCCGAAACCGGTTCCGGATGTCCTGCCGGAAGTGGCCAATTAAAAATGTGTACCAAACCCAGGCATACGACACATCAAAGAGCGGCTTTTCCGATAACCAGATGAACGGTAAGCAGGAAAATAGTTTCAAACCTCGTTTGAACCGGTAGTGTTCCGGAACCGGTTCCGGATGTCGTGCCGGAATTGGCAATTAAAAAAGTGAACCAAACCCAGGCATGTGATACATCAAACAGCGGCTTTTTCGATAACCAAACGAACGGTAAGCAGGACAATAGTTTCAGACCATGTTCGAACCGAAAGTATTCCGGAACCGGTTCCGGCTGTCCTGCCGGAAGTGGCCAATTAAAAAAGTGATCCAAACCCAGGCATGCGACACATCAAAGAGCGGCTTTTTCGATAACCAGATGAACGGTATGCAGAAACATAGTTTCAAACCTAGTTTGAACCGGTAGTGTTCCGGAATCGGTTCCGGATGTCCTGCCGGAATTGGCCAATTAAAAAAGTGAACCAAACCCAGGCATGCGACGCATCAAACAGCGGCTTTTTCGATAACCAGATGAACGGTAAGCAGGAAAATAGTTTCAGACTATATCTGAACCAGTTGTGTTCCAGAACCGGTTCCTGCTGTCCCGCTGGAAGTTGTCAATTAAAAAAGTGAACCAAGCCCATGCATGTGACACATGGAAGAGCGGGGTTTTTCGATAACCAGATGAACGGTAAGCAAGAAAACAGTTTCATACCGTATCTTAACCGGTTGTGTTCCGGAACCGGTTCCAGGTGTCCCGTCGGAAGTGACCAATTAAAAAACAAAACCAAACCCATGCATGCGAAACATCAAATCATCAAAAATGTTCGTTAACCATTTACACGGGCAGCAAGAAAATAGTCTCTGACCACACTTGAGATTACCGGCAGTGTTGCAGAATCAGGGTTGGATCCATTGCTGAAATTACGCAGGTGAACAAAATCGATGCAAGCGATTAATATGTGTAAAAGAACAAAATCTTGATAAAAATTTAAGCGATCTTGTCAAATTACATCATTTTAGATTCCTGAGGCGTCATTTTACAGTAGGATGGATCAACGTTGTATGGAAAAATTTAAATTTTACGGCACCAATCCGCTTCTGCGTCTAAAATAACTGCGAACAATTTTGATGCAACTGGTTGAGTCCTCGCGCTCTGTAACACGGTAGAAATTTGAATGGGCTTTAATAGGGGAAATTTCGCTTGCTTGCACTTGTTTTTTGTCAAATTTTACATGAATCTTATAACTAATGATTATAAAATATAGGCTAAAGTGCGCAGAAAAAAAATTGCCGAAATGTCTTGATAATGATCGGCATCCAGTGCTAGTGAAGGTGGTCAAGCAGTCAACTGAGAGATTTGATATTTTTCAGCTCGGCCTATACGTTTAACATAGCGTCGGAATATGAGCCATCAATAAGTTTCCAAATTCAATTATGGCTTTGATAAAATTCTTGCTTTTCTGAATAAGGCTGACACAAATTTTGATTTTCTCTTAAGTCCAGAGGGGTCCCCCTTGGAAATTTTGGTCGGAATTCAACATCTTGAAGAAGTGCACAAATAAATAAACCAATAGATTTATCAATTTTAAAGTGAAATTAGAGTCTCCCAGAAGTTCTTTTTATCAAAACCGATGAGTTAAGGCGAAACTGGAAGCCTTTCCTCATTTTTTGGTTTTTGATGTACTATTAAATAACGAAGCAATATTTTCAAAATCGGTTTTCGTGCACATGTAGAGTGTGGATCAGGGTATCTCCTGATTTTTTACGCGGTATAAAATGTTTTTCGTTTTTGCAGAAACCATGTTTGAACAAAATTTCACAAAAAATGGTTTCTGCAAAAACGAAAAACATTTTATGCCGCGTAACAAAATCAGAATATACCATGATCCATACTCAAAATGTGCACGAAAACCGATTTTGAAAATATTGCTTCGTTATTTTATAAAAAATCAAAAACCAAAAAAAATAGCGAATGCTTCCAGTTTCGCCATAAGCGGTTTTGCTTAATTTTTTTAAGAATTTTTTCATCAAATACATTTATTATTTATCAACTCCACCCCTCATTGACGAGTCAACGAGCACTGTGACAAAAGAAGAAAATGAGATTTATTCCGTTCTAGAGTATTCTCAGGATTCAGGAACACTTCGGCTTATGGCCGGAAAAAATGTTGAGTACATATTCGATGAGAAAGGCACTATCACCACTAGGTGGATTAACCTGGGTTTTTAAGATTATTTTTACGATGATTAGAAAAATTACAATTAATCCTGGAAAATTGGGTCGAATTTGAAACTCCATACATTTTGTATGGGATGAAAAGTTGGTGGAAAACTTTAAACCTTATTTATTCGAAAGTGGGTTTTTATCACTTACACCTCTTTGCTTCTAACCCCGTCAAACATGCAATTAGGGTGATTCATAATCTCATTTTCAACAGGTAGGGTGACTTAGGGTATTATCGGCAGGTTTGTTCTCTTCGGTTGTTGTCGGCCAATTGCCTGAAACTTGATTGGGAAGAATTTGAGGCCAACTCTGGGATCAACAGATTAAAAAAAATCGCATGACGAAGAGAACAAAACTTCCGAAAATACGTACGTTCCCCTGTATAAAGGGAGGGGTCTAACCCCCAAAACACATCTTTTTGGAACGAGCTTGTTTCAGTTTAGATTTTTCTAAAATAAGGGGGTTGATTCGTAAAAATTGTTTCCGTAAATTTGCCTGATCCAAGCGATCAAGCATAAAGCTAGATTAACATAGAGTGGTATGGATCGTTTTACCCCACAGCTGCACTCTGCACCGATCCCCCTCTACTATGGCATACTATCATCGGTCTTCCTCTATGTTTTCATCGTTTTCCAAAACCATATCATTGCTGCATTGTGATATGTGCAAGTGAGGAAACGGCGCAACGTGAAAAGCGGCAGCATAAAAATTATGCTGCCTCGTCGTCGTCGGCAGCATAGTTTCGGATTTATGCTCGAAGAGACTACCTCCTATCGGATCATGGTCTCCTGGTACATCGGGTAGAGCATAAGTAGCATAAAGCTGTGTTGCTGTCGCCGCTGTGTATCTTGCATGATGCACCACCATGCACTTGATGTTTGAACGCGCGCCACTTCAAGTGGTGTTGGTGATGGTGACGATATGATCGTCTTGTGGTGGTGTAGATGTCTAGAGTGTTGAGATCTTTGTTTTGATCGAGGGGAGTTAGTTGTTGGGTGATTACGAGAGCTTGAAGTGGATTATTTTGCTTTATGCTCTTAACATGGGACAATGCTGGATAGTGTATGATGTAAATCCTGCCTTTGTAAATCGGAAATCAATTGGAAATCGATTTATTATCTGTTATACAAGTCAAATATTGAACAAAAAGACTATCTTTGTCATAACACAGCGCAACATTTTTTTGTATCAAGAGCAAACTTATGTGTCTCTGACAGATTTTGGGTCGCTGAATCCGAATCCGGGCTCAGATTTGCTTCAGCACGTCACAATTTAGAGCTATACCTTAATTTCTAGTTCAAAATGTGCGATTTTGGGCTTTTTTGATTGAAAACCATTAAGCATGGAAACATTTTTTTAAGCAATCGAAGGGTAAATTGGTCAATTAACATCTACATTAACGACTCATGCAAAATATTTTGTTTTATCAAATCAAATTTCATAGATTTAAGCATTTTATGGCAGGTACAATATTTGCCATACAAGTCAGCCTCCAAAACTTGCATGCAAGTTGAGTACTCAACTTAAAATGCTTAAAACTATGAAGTTTTATTTGGTAAAACGAAATATTTTGCATGAGTCGTTAATTTAGATGTTATTTGACCAATTTACCCTTTGATTGCTTAAAAAAATATTTCCATGTTTAATGGCTGGCAATCAAAAAAGCTAAAAAACGCACATTTTGCACTATAAATTGAGGTATAGCTCAAAATTGTGACGTGCTGGAGCAAATCTGAGCCCGGATTCGGATTCAGCGGCCCAAAATCTGTCAGAGACACATAAGTTTGCTCTTGAGACAGACCAAAAGTTAATTTTTGTTTCGCTGTGTAATAGGAATATTTGTTTTTGCGTTTACATGTGGACATAGCATGCATTGGACCTATCAATATTTTCAGAGTAAGTGGAATTTCGATGACATTCACGATTCGATCATGTGATTAAAATTCAGAGCAAAGAAATGTGTGAGACTTACGAAAAATCAAAATTTCATAATATACCAAAAAACAGTTTTTGCCAAAATGTAATCGTACAAATTAGTTTACAACCTGCGTAAATATTACTCATTTTAAAAATGAGGTTAAAAATGAATAGCTGAACTACCTACCTATATGGAAATAATCAGAAGGGGACATAAGAGCAGTCCTGATCTCCATCTAAACGTTCAAACTCAACCATTGTTGCTTACTGTTTTTTTTAGGTTTTGTTGCTTACATTAAATCTTCGAATTTTCCTTTAGGGCATAATCCTCACCAAAGCAAATCTAGAAAAAATAACACAGAGTTTCATGATTTCCCGCTTAACTCTACAATACTCCACAAGAAATCTCCCTAGGTATTCCTCTAGAAGCAACTCAATCCCTGTACGAGTCACACAAATCCAATCTGAAATCCAATCTTAATTTTCTATACAAATTTTAGAAGAAAACATGTTGAATTGCTCCTTTCCTATTACGTGCAGCTACGTACGTACTCTCATAGATAACTCGTGGGTTATACCGAAAATGGTAGGTACTCCGAATTCGTCCAACATCAAATAACACCGGACTGACACAAGAAATCAATCACCGTTCCGTTTAGTTGTTGCTATTCGTTCTGTTGTTCGATGTCGACAATTTCACTACCACCACAGACAGCGTCACAATATTCTGCTAAGGCCAAAGCTAAGGACTAGAGTAGAGGGGGCAGCAAGGCAAGTCCCTCTCAATCACCCGAATTCTTTTCTTCTTCGATTCAGCGGAACACATGTTTCCACTCTGTTTCCTTCCGGTCGCTGCTGGGTAGTTGTTGTTGCTGTGCACAAGGCGTCATGATTGTTCCCTTTACTTCCTTTCCATCATCGATACGATACGATACGATACGTATACGTAGGTAAGGGCAACCGTACCAGACCGATACACACAACTCATTTTATTATGCTTCCTGGGATATTGGTTTCTTTTTTCTTTTGATTGTTGTACCTTACACCCCTTGCCGTTGTTCTCTCTGTACCCACATCGTATACGAGACGGGAGGTTGTGTTAGAGTGTTTGGTTCGGATGAGCAATTGAGCATCCATCAGGTTCGAAGAAAGCAAAAGCAGTAAACCTTACTACATACTAGAAAGTGGATTCCGATTAGTCGGAAAGGCTATGACGGTGATTGGGAAGAATGTAAAAATAAACCATGTAACTCTCAGTTATTTACAAACTGTAACGTGGAGGTCAGCTGGGATAATCATTTTCCTTGAAAGCACTGTGCTCCATCCTTTTCTTGGCTTATTTTCTGTTTTTGACGTAAACGAACTTCTTCCTCGACAGTGGATTATTTTTGTGTAGGGTGATTATCCCGACAGGATTAATTACTTATAATTGTTTTAGATCAACACCCCGTGTCATGAAAATAACTGAAGATCACAACGTCAACCATAAGTGAATCTTACTACCCTACCATCAAATCCTCGTCCCGATTCAACCGTTACAATGCAGGAAATTTCTAGAATTTGCGTTACAGCGGTTGTCTAGCAATCTTATAACCACTCGCAGTGGGAACTTTGGTCGTAGACACTAGTGTTGGCCGTTTTTATATTTTCTCACTCATTATCTTCGATAAATACGAGAAAAAGCGGGATAAAGAGAAGCCAAGTGAAAGTGACCCCTTTTAAAGTTATTTTTTAAAGAAATTTTGGGGATAATTAATACGGAGATTTCTCAGACAATTTGTTTGATTTTTTTAAGTTTCTTTGGATTTTTTTTGTAAATTTCTTCGGCAACAGTTTTTGAAATTTTTTTTTGGCAACTGATTCAGCACTTTCATCGAAAACCCTTCAGAATTTCATTTGAGTACTGTATTAGAAATTTCGTTATGAATATCGACTACCATTTGCAGTCGTCCTTAATGGCGGTTGTCCTCTAAGGATAACTGGCACTGAGTGCTGAGGAGGACTGAATAAAAATGCTTAAAACCGATTGCTCTTCAATCAAGGAGATTATTCTGCGTAGGGGTTTGAGAAATCAGCCTCGGCACAAGAATTATAAGATCTCTGCAATGACTTTGTGTTTATTTGGCAATATTTTCGCATTTTTTTTCCCAATATATCCTTTGAATAATCTATCGGAATTCACTCAAAAATACCTTTGTAATTACTCAATTTTTTTCTCCGGCATTTTTTTAATTTTTTTTTGCAATTGATTGTTAAATTTTCTGGTATTTTCTTCGGAATTTCCTACGTTAATTTCTTTGGGAATCTCTTCAAAAATTATTTTTGGAAATCGAGATTACTTCAAGATTTCTTTCGATGATTTGTTTTGGAACTGGAAGTGGTTTTGGAAACATAAACGAATTTTTTTTTTGCTTTTTCTTTGGAAATTACTTTTGGATATCATTTGCTAATTTTTTTTTGATTTCCTGTGGCAATTCCTTGAGGAACTCCTTTGGAAAATGGTTTGATAATTCGTTTACGTGTCTTCGAACGTTTTTGGAAATAGCTTCGTAAAAAAAATCGTAAAAAATTCCTTCGAGGTTTCCTTCGCTCATTCCATTGTAAATCATTGGAAATGATTAAATTCGCAATAGATTATCTATTGAAATTTCCGAAGTAATAACTGGCAAAATACCGACATGAATTACCAAAGGAAATACCAGAGACATTTCCAAAAAATGTCAGAAAAAATCAATTTTTAACTAAGGAACTTTCAAAGTATCTGTAAAATCAATTTAGAAAGAAACTATCAAAAAACACTAAAAGAATTGCGAGATAAATCACCAAAGGGATAACCAGCAAATCTAACAAAGAAATTTCCGAATAATAGAAAGAATATTCAGAAGGAGTTGGCTGATAAATGTCAAATGCAATTATCTAAAGACTTCCCAAAAGTGGTACCATAGGTGTATTCATAAATTTTATCCAAATCAGTTTCGACAATAATTGCCGAAGAAGCTTCCGGAAGACTTGCCAAACAAAATTTCGTAGGAATAACCGAAATAGTCTTTGAAAAGTGGCCCAAAAAACACAAAATTCCCATAGGAATTGTTGGAATTTTCGCTGAAAGCATTTCCAAAGGAAGTACCGAAGAAATCCTGCAAAGGGTAAATTCCAAAGACATTACCAGAAAAATACACAATATTCTGAGCTGTCAACTCTCGTGGCGAAGAAGCTACCAGAAGTGTATCAGAAGCTGTCAAAGGAAATCAGAAATGAATTCCAGAACCAATTCTCAAATTAATTGTCGTAGAAATTTTTGAAAAAAATCCCACGGCCATTGCCGAAGCAAGAATTGATTAAAGAAGTTTCCAAATGAATGGCCTAAAAGTTGGCGACACAAGAATTTCTACAATAATTATCCCTGCAAAGGCTTTATTTTTGGCTTTTCATTTGGCAATATATTTGCTTTTTCAATTATTTCTTTTGAATATTTGTTCGGCAATTATTATGATTTTTTCATGAATTTCTTTGCAACTACTTTATATTATCCTCAGGAATTTGTTTTTAAATTTTGCAATTATGTCGGTAAATATATTGTTGAATTCTCTGACATTTTCTTTGGAATTTCCTATGTCAACTTCTTTAGGAATTTCTTCGACAACTCTTTTAAAATTTCCATCGGAAATCCCTTTGGGAATTATTCAGGATTACTTCAAGATTTCTCTCGGCAATTTGTTTTGGAATTCCTTCAGACAAGGTTGCAACCATTCATTTGCAAAGATTCACATTCATTTGCTATCATCTCAGTTCAGAAGCATGCTATCGAAAAACAATGTATGGATGAATTTCACCTTGTAGTTTTATCTGAAAGTTTGCCGAATAACATTGGGATCGCACACGCATTCCAAAGTCGTGAGCGAGCTGTGAAGGCAATTTTCCACAGCGTGAATGGAATTTACATTCACGCTGTGGAAAGTTGGCTTCACAGCTCGCTCACGACTTTGGTATGCGTGTGCGACCTCAATGTTATTCGGCAAACTTTCAAATAAAACTACAAGGTTAAATTCATCCATACATTGTTTTTCGATATCATGCTTCTGCATTTGGAAACATTACCGGTATTTTTTTGAATTTCTTAACCAACTCTCTTGACCATTTCTGTGGAAATTACTTTGGGATATCTTTTGGGATTTCCTGTGACAGTTTTAGTGGCAATTCCTTTAGAAGTTCTATTGGTTACACTAGTTTACAGCATTTTTGAACTCGGTAAGCTGATGATCATTTTTGGTGTAGAATCATGCCCTGAGTTCGAAAACGCGAAGGAAAAAAATTACAGTAGCGGAAATTTTTTCGACTTTCCATACAAGGTTGATGATTTGAAATCGATATTTGTTCTATTTTTAAGCAACGTCGCTCACTTCACACATCTCATTCTCCGTAATCAATGCTACGATTGAGCTGAATTTTTTACTGTAACTCGCCTACATATGCTATGTCAAATAAACGTTGAGAAAGAATTTTTAGATTGTTTTTTTTTATCGAAAAAAAATACATTTCTTCATATATTTTTTGGAAATTTGGCTAAAATTTAAGGAGATCGTCCCTAAAACTCGTCAATATCTTGAATTTCATCAATCTGACGCAAAACCTGCCTTCAGATGATCGAATGCTATTGTATATATTCAGCTTTAATTTTTGAAGAAGATTTGAAATTGATTGAACAAAACGCAAGATAGGTATTTGAGTTTTATTAAATTCCATATTTTTAAAAGTTGAAAAGCTTGATATTGAGCTAAAACTCAAAAACTGCTCTACTTAAAATTTTTTGAAGCACGGTTTCGAAATCAGTGCCAAATTGTGCTTCAAAAATGTTGGTCGTTGATAGAAGTTCACGACTTTCGTTTTATTTTGTAAACTAGTGTTATTAAACGTAAATTTTGAATTCACCAGCTATTTATATGCGAACGTTTTTGAAAATTACTTTTAAAATATTTTCGGCAAATTCTTTGTGAACTTCTCTGGAAATGTTTGGGTATTCCTTACTTCGAGATTTCCTTTGTGCATACTTTTCCATTGGACATTTTTAAATTTGCTTGAGAATATATAAAAGAAATAATTGAAAAATTGAGAATACCGAATCAAGTAAGGAAATTTTAAAAATTTGGTCAAATCAAGTTCGAAAAGAACTATCAAAACAATACTGCCAAATAAATTACCAAATTAAAAATTTCCAATGGAAAATCGAAATTCCCTAAGAAATTTCTGAAAAAATATAGAATATTCAGCAGGAGTTACCTGAAAAAATTTCAGCAATTGCCTAAAGACATTCTAAACAAATGAAGTAGGTGTTTTCACAAATAACATCCCTATTCAATTTCAAATTAAATCCTAATAATTGCCGAAGAAGTCTCTAAAAGAGTTGCAAAACAAAATTCCAAAGGAATTGCCGACGACGTCTTCATAAAATTGCTTATGAAAACCCTACTTATAGGAATTGTTGGGCCAATTCCAATTGAAATAGCTGAGAGAATTTCCAAATCGATTTCCAAAGCAAATGCCAAGGAAATACCTAGTCAACTACCGTAGGAATTGACGACATAAGTTTCCAGAAGAGTGACAAAGAAATTCTAAAAGAAATTTCAGAAGGAATTCCCATCGAAATGATCGTAGAAGTTTCTGAAGAAGTTACCTAAACCATTGCCGAAGCATTTCTTCAAGAGTTTATTAAAAGAGCTTCCAAAGGAGTTGCGTATAGAATTCTCAAAAAATAACCGAAAAATTTCTAAGAGAATTAAAACTTTTACCAAAGGAATTGCGGAATAAACTTTTAAAACAACGACTGACACCGTTTTCAAAGGATTTGCCTGAGAAATTCCCAAAAGTTGAATCCCAAAGGAACTTTCTGAATAATTTGCAAATTAATTGGCGAAGGGATTCTCAAAAAAAAAATGTTAAAGATACTCTCAAAGGAATTGCTGTACGCATTTTCTAAGTTATTACTGAATTCCCAATTCCCAGCGGAACAGGCGAAGAAATTTCCAGAAGAGTGTCAAAAGTAATTACCAAAGTACCCATCAGAGTAGACACGAATGCCACATAAGTGGTAAAGTGTCTTTAATAAATATTAATAATAAAGCACCCAGAAGAATCCAAAGGAATTGCCGAAGAAATTTCAGAAGAAATTTCTGAAGATGTTCCCAAAGCCATTGCCGAACCATTTCGTTCAAGAATTGATTTCCAAAGAAAATGCCTAAAAATGTCTCAAAAGAATTACTAAATAAATGTTCAAAGAAACTGGAATTGAAATTTTTGACCAAAGGAATTTCGGAAACCATTTTCAAACAAAATGTTGACATAGTTCCTACAGGGATTGCCTAATAAATGCCCAAGAATGAATTCGCAAGCCGAAAGAAATTGCAGAGTAATTGGGGGGGAGAGATTATCAAAGAAATTTTTGAAGATATTGCCAATGGAATTGCTGCAGGTATTTTCAAAGTAATTATTGAAAAAAAAACAAAAGAAATTGCCGAAGTAACTACAGAGAAGCTATATGACACTTATATCAAACTGATCAATCTAAACAACACAAGCACCACGTAGTAAGCTTTATTCTTCTGAACAACTAAGCCGGCAGAAAGCATATCCTTCTAAATTGTTTAGAACGCAAGATATGCTATGGCAAGATGTCTTTCAAACCGACAGCTCACAAGAACATTACTACTCCCCCGTAGTAAACGAATTTCGAACTAAACGCATTCTTGGTAAAAGCTTTTATTCTTCAGAAAAACATTGCAGAAATCATAAAACCTTAGAAACACGCTGGGAGCGAATTTGAAACTAAAATTTTTCCCCTTGATAAAGCTTTCATTCTTCTGAGCAGCTCTGTCCTTCTAACTGGTCCATAACGTGAGTTGTTAACAGCAAAAACTGTGTAAATACTTGTTGATTTGTTTTATTTGTCTTAACAATTTTGCCGAAGACACCCAGAAGACCAGGAGTCGCATAAGGATGCACGCAGTACATAGTATAAAGTAATTATTTTAAGTTACTATACTGCGGAGAGACAATTTTCATCGTATATGATGTTATGTGTTGGGCTTATTTCGATGAATTTGAAGTAGTACAGTTTTATGAGGCATGACAACATCGCAGTAAACGATATTCTTATGTTTTATTGTGATGAACTTAACTTTTTCCCTAAAATGTTCGAGCGAATTGTTTTGTTTTGGTCACAAAGTGTCGAAAAAAATCGAGTAATTGCGTACTGCGATGATTATACGACTTCGCTTGGTACTTTTTATATTATGCAATTTTAACTCGCATTGATGTACGAAAAAAATCGCATAAATGTAAAGATACACTTGTTAAAGAGTGCATACAAACTCGCAGAAGCTAGACTCGTTTACGTTGACATAATGCGAGTTGATATGTAATAACAATAAAAGAAGAACTGTTAGACTGTGGATGCGGTGCCAAAAAACTACAAAAAAAAATGAACAGCCATCATTGTGGGTGCAAACTCATCATTTTTGTTTTGTGACTTTGATAATCAAAAATGAGTGACACTAGCCAGAAAATGATAATGGAAACAGTGCGAGAAATTACGCTTTGCCGTTTTAACTCCAGATTGTCTGCCAAATGTGCGTGTTTAAAGTGAAGGTAATCAGAGTACACATTCCAAACAACGTAGTTTGCCTCGCATTTTCTCGAGCACAAATCCGAAGATTTATCAAACGAATTGGTCTGAAATGGCTTAAACCAAACTAGCATCTCCTAAGAACACTAACGCCACATAGTGAGCAAATTTCAAGCTACTCTTTAGAAAGCTTTACCTCTTTTTCTTCTGAGCAACTTTCCTAAAGGCAATAAGCAGCTAAGCAGCTCAGGAAGCCAAGTATACGACGATTAGGCTAAACGGGAAGCCCCTAAGGATAGCAGCGCCACATAGTGTGTGAATCTAGAACCAAACTGTTGTCTAGGATCGAAACTTTAATCTATCTGGACAGCTTCGCCAAGCACAGTTCAGTCATACCGCGAAATATCGTAACTGCATTTCTATTTTCGTTACGTTATGTCGAAGCAATTTTTTTCCAAAATTTTGTTTCTGTATGTATATTTTGAAAATAAAATTACCCTAAAGATAATGTTATTTACCGATCAATGGTTTTCAGCATGTGTTATTTTTTGATCGCAGTATTTTATACATTTTTAAAAATATGTAAGATCATAAGTCAAATGTATAGCAGTAAGCCTATTAAACCAATATCGTATAAGCCAAAATTCTTTTTTATTATATCTGGATCTGGTCAAGTTAAGTGTCCAACGTTATCTGATGATGTGATTATAAGAAATCTCCCCAGTAGGTGGCACTGGGGTGTACATCATTTTATTTACTGCTGAGCAAAATACATTTTTTTCATCTAATCATGTCTCAATGAATTCCTCCTGTGATTTCTTCAGAATACTCTCGGAAATTCAGCCGGATGTTCCTGATGAAGATCCTCATGGAATACCTTTTGTGATTCATCCGGATTTTTTTTCCAATGATCCTTTTATGATTCTTACATACATTGCTACCGGATTTTATATCTGCTAGGATTCCTCTAGTATTGCCTGCAGCAATTGCTCCAGAAGTTCTTGATAAGATTCCTCCAGGAATTACACCTGTGATTTCTCTAGGAATTTCTTTATGATTCCTCAAGGAATTACAGATATTTTTTCCAATGATTTATTCTGATATGTCTCTAAAAATTTTTTCTGGGATTATTCTAATTATTCCTGCTAGGATCCCTCCAAAAATGCCCCATTATTTCAACTATTTCTGCTCAAGGAGTATTTGCTAAGATTCACCTAGTTCCTTCTGGGATCTCTTCAGCACATTTTGATGGAATTTCTACAGGATGTCATCCTCAAACTCAGAAAAACTTATTTGTGGTTTCCGCAAAGATTCCATAGAAATATCTATCTGAAATTTTTGGTGGGATTCGTTCAGGTATTTCATCGGTAATTCTTCCAAAAATTCACACTAGGATTTCTGGAGAAATACCGGATGGGGTTCCACCAAGAAAAATTCCTGCAGGTTTTTTTTCAAATATTTTTGGTAATGAATCATTGAAATTTTATTCATGGATTCTCTCTCTAGAAATTTTGACTAGAATTCCTCCAGTTACTCATACTAAAATTCCTTCAGAAACTCTTGCTTATACTTCACCTGGGATTTGCACAGAAAATCCTTATCCTCCCCTATATATCCTTATAGGGACAATGCAAATTTAATCGTTTCGATTCCCTAGACTGAGAAAGCCAGAATTTCCGTAGCAAACCATTTCCAGTCGAAAACCCCCAGCAAAAAAAAAGAAAATCCTCATTATTATATGAATTCCTTGAGAAAATTCACTAGGAGTACTATTGAATCCCCGGTAGAAATGCCTCCAAGGATATCCTCCGGAATTTCTGCAAAGGTTTCTCAAAGAATTTCATCATGAAATCCAGGATTTTTTCTAGGGATTCCTTAAAGAGGTTTTCTGGGGATTTCTTCGAGAATTCGGTCAGTGAATTCTCAAAAGATTCCTCCAGGGGTTTATCAAAGCATTTTAGCGATTTTTTGCAGGGCTCCTCTAAGACTACGCGGACTTTTCTGAAATTGCGTTATCAATCTCAGTATCACATGAAATAGAATTCGCTGATTGGCTGCCACTTCTGTCTACTGTCATGTTGTTTGGAGTTGAAAGGCTGTTCCAGTAGAGATGTTCTGTCAAGAATAAGAAGAAGATTCATTAGTTCTGCTGTAAAGTGCTAAATACCATTTCTTATTCAACTTTGACACCAAAAATTCTCATAAAACTGCGAAGTTGGTCGTATAACGCTAAACTGGATGCAGGCTAGGAGAGGTGTAATATCATAAAGACTAATCTATAAACCATGCTTATTATTTAGATAGAAAAAAGTGGGTATCATAAAAAGTAACATTTTATCGAGGTATGACTATATCCTTACAAGTGGTCCAAAACACGGGATATACGAAGTTAAGAGTGAATTTCGAACTAAACTATTGCCTATGTGAAAGTTTCAATTTTTCTTCGTAACTTTGACGAAGACAGTATACATTTAAGTTGTCCATATTTCATACGACGTTTAGACTAAACTGAAAGCTCAGGAATACTAGCGCCCCGAAGTCAGTGCATCTCGGAATAAATTGTTTTCTATGTGAAAGATCGTAGTCTTCTGTGCAGCTTTGCCAAAAATAGTATCCTTCCAAACGGTCCAGAACGCGAGATATTCCACAACCGCTGTCAACTTATAGGGTAGCGAACCACTTGGGCAGCGGCCGGTATTTTGGGGACTCTTCGCTATAAGTCAGTCAATTCCAAACCAATTGACTTGACATTTTGTACACGGCTAGATACTAAACGTATCTCATCGCGTTCCAAAAATTGTGTAAAATTTGTTCAAAATTGACTAAGTTATAGCAGAAAAGTGCCCAAAATAGGACCCCTGCCGAGATGGTTCCACTTCCCTAATACTATCCCAAATGTCTGACATGGTGCCCTGTGTAGCAGATTTCCAGAGTCCAATGATCTCGGAATCATCGCTTAACCGTATCAACGCATTCTTGACAAAATTGTGTTGAAAAAAAAACAATGGTCCTTTACGGTTAATAATGACCCCAATACAGTATTCGTACCTTTTTCTTAATGCCTGAAGAAGCGATCACTATTTCGAATGTCGTCTACAAATCCATGTCATCGATCCGGTTTTGTTGATGGCCGGTCGACAACGGACCAAATGTTCACCCTACGGAAATCCTCTGGAAACATACGAGTTGTAGTAGGCTTTGCTGTTAGAAAAGTGAATTTTGTCACAATCAGAGCCGTAGCGTGGTCCCATGGCACCGTTGGCAAGCATTCAGATTGGCGCGCCAACGACAATTGGCTTCTTTAGCGGTGTTGAGATGACTCCTGAATCTGCATGTCAAACTGAGCCAAAATCCAAATTTTCATGAATTTTGGTGCCCGGGAACCTATTTAAAAATCAGTTCGAAGTTTGTATGGGCTCGATTTGTCGAATCACCCCTCGTTGCATTTTGTAAGGGACGGAGCTACCAAGCAGTTGCCCAGCTGTCAAAATGTGATTTCAAAAAATGTCTGAAATTGATAAGATTCTAAAAATCTAAAAAAAAAATAATTGTGGCTCAGAAAAAGGTGCTCTTTCTTTAAAGGTTTGATTTTGGTATTCCAAAGAAACAGATTTTCCCCGAATTTTTCTTTTTTCTTAGAGTGTTTTTCAGTTGTGTATTTCTTTGGGAGTTTGACCTTTTTAATTGTTATTTAAATTTAAATTTGCTTTACCAAATAAATTTACCAATAGCTTCCTCTGAAGTTTAATCAAAATATTTCCCAGAAAAAAGTGAATTTTCAGTAATCATTAGACGCACCATGGACATGGAAGAATGTCGGGAAATATTCCTGTAGAACTCTCTTTATAAGTTTTTTGTTGGAATCTCCAGAAGAATTCCTGCTGGAATCACTGAATGAACTTCTGAAACTCTGGAGGAGCTCCTGCAGGAATATTTGAAGGAATACCTGATGAAAACCTGGGAAACATTTCAGCAAGAATATTCAATTCCTGGAAATCCTAAAACAGTCTGAAAAGATGCCTGTAAAAATTTGTGGAGACCCACTGGAAATATTTTTGAAAGAATTTTTGAAGTAATTCCTGATAAAAAAAAACTTAAGGATTCTCTGGAGGATATTCTAAAAATCTCCAGAAGGTTTTACGAAGAAATCTCTGGAGGAATTTCTGAAGAAATCCGTGTAAGGCTTTCAAAAAAAACCTTTGGAGAAATTGTGGATGAAATCAATGGCGGATTTTCTAACGGAATACCTGGGGAAATTTATGAAAAAAAAAATCCAAGTTCATGATTTTCTGGAAGAGTTTATGGGAAAACTCATGGTTTTATAGAGAGACTCCAGCAGAAATTTATGGAGAAATCTTTAGTGAACATGGAATAATTTTGGAAGAAATCAATGGTAAATTTTCTAAGCGATATGAGAGATTTCTTCTCAGAGGCATTTCTGAAAAAATCTCGGATGGGATTTCTAAAGGAATCTCTCTATAGGAAGGACTCTTCTATAGGAAAAAATGTGAAATAGAAGTATGGAGAAATAGAAGCTTAAGCCCCCAGAAAATTTATAGAATCTGTGGAGAAATTTCTGAAGGTATCTTGAAAGAAATTTTCAAATTTACCCACAAACGATTTTTTGAAAGATTTTTTTAAAGGAAACTATGGAAGTCGAATAAAAACCTTAGAAAAATATTAGAAGAAAACCTTTAACCAATTTCTGAATAAATTACTAGATAACTTCTGAATGTCTCCCGGAGTTTCTATAGGTATCTATCGAAAAATTTCGAAAGAAATCTTCAGAACAATTTTTGAGTTTCTGTGAGAATTTCTGGAGGAATTGTTTGAGAATTTTTGAAAGAAATCCCTAGAAGAATTTCTGAAAGAATTATTGAAAGATTTTCTGAAGGAAACCTAGCAAGAATATGCTAAGGAATACTCAAAATCTATAAAATAAAATATCATCATCCTATTTTCTTCTAGTCTTAGGCCTTTTCGGCGCCCATCTGAGACTGGCGCCCTTGGCGGGGGCCAACCGCACGCTACGGCTCTGGTCACAATAAAGAACTTATTGCACCGAACTGGACGTGTTTCCCTTAATTCAGAAGTGGGATTAGATCTTTATACTGCTATATGGAATCGAAATTCCAAGTTATCCATCACCCCAGAAGTTATTCTGACGTGTGTCGCGAAACAGAATTGGAGTTCCAAAGAAATAGTTGAAAGTAAAATTAAGACATTACACAACTGCCGGAATCCGTAAAAAAAAGTTTTTATGGTTGCAATCGCCAAGGAAAACGGATTAAACAGCAGGAACAACTACATTACAACATCAAAGACTGGGTCATCGAGTTGTAGCTAAGGAAGGCGTCGTTAGGGCCGATGAAGTCAATGAAGTGGTTGCTCACATCGAGGACGATGTGTGTTGTCAAGATGGCCGAACTGTAGTAGGATTTGCTGTGAGAAAAGTGCATTATGTCACAATAAAGAACTTGCACTGAACTGGACGTGTTTCCTTCAGAGTATTGATCGCATATAGCTAAAGAAAATCATAGGCGAAAGCAGCTTTCATGAGGTGTCGTTAAAACCAACAGGGGTAGACGGGTGCGTGCGTGGGTCATAATGACCCTACATGTCCAATCTTCCCCCGGATAATTCAAAATCTGTACCGTTTCTTCCTATCAGTTCTTTTCACCGAGTGAAAACATTCATATTATCGCGCCGACAATGAACTGTGTGGCGAGTATAGCTTATTCGATGACTGCCTTCCTTATCTTATCGTATCAACCGTACACGCACGCACACGAATCGTGTCGGCGCAGGAAACGGCAAACTGGCAACCTTGACGTCCTCCGCGTTTGCAGCGCCGCGATCCGGTGTCAAAGCGGCACCGCACGACGAATGACAAATGTCATTGCTCGATGGACAATCTGTCAGCTGGAGTTTCCGGTTGAATTGGGCCATACTTTGACCAGCAGTAGAAGAAGCACAAAGTGAAATTTTGGGGAGTTGTTAATCTTAAAATTAGAGTTGAAGTTGAGTGAATTATACAGCGTGAGTGTTGGGAGAATCCGTTTGTTATTGGATTGCTGGGGAAAATTCCCCATTATATAGGGTAAAACGAGGTAGTTCCGTGATTACAGTGATCAATCTATATAACCTAAAATATTCGACAGTAACGTTCTCTCTCGAGTCCTCGTTCATGGTCCTGGTCAGTAGCCTGTCCGTCGCGAAGTCCGTAAACCTGTATCCCTGAAAATAGAAAGTAAGATATAGTGTGAATTAGTTATAATATCATATTACACAACATGAACCACATTTAGATCTTGCATCGTACCGAGGGTGGAATTATTCCGTAGGGTGAGCAAGGTGCAAAGGCCACCGAATTGTGAGTCGAAGATACTTTTTTTTTATATGTGCATTGTACTTACCTTTGAAATCCTTGAATTCACTATTCACAGTTGAAGCATCGTAATACAGACCGCTATCAAAACCGGGAACGCTTTTTCTTCTCACCCCGCCCTCAACAAATCTTCAAAATTCGTGTGCAATGGCAGGACAACACGACGACCGCCCTACGGGGGGCTGCATTGGCTGTCAGCGACCGGATGAGGTGGAAGACATGGTCCAGTGCGACCATTGCGACGTGTGGAGCCATTACACTTGCGCGGGGGTGGATGAGAACATCGCCAACCACTCTTGGGTTTGCGGCCACTGCACCGGCCGGCAAAGCGACGATGCTATCACCGTACATAGTGCGTCCAGTCACCGTAGTACGTCGTCGGTGTTCTCCGTTTGTTTGAGTCAGATGGTGGAACGACAACAGCTCGAACGCACCCGTATGGAGATAGAGCTACAGCGCCGTCATTTGGATGAGCAGCAACAGCTTATCGACAAGGTGCTCGACGGAGCCGATGCGAAGGGCAATCGCGATGATGGTTTCCCATGCGAAGAGACCAATGCGTTAACTTCGCCGTCGTCCAACAAGCGACTCAAAACGCCGCCTCCTCCTGGCGCTCCTCTAGTACCGAAACCCCGCCGGTCGTTGCCACCGACTGAGACACCGAGGACAACCGCACCGGTTGTGGTTTCTATTCCTCTCTCGGTGCTCGAACCAGGTACCGTAGAATCTTTGAAGCGCAAGAAAGATCCCCAAGTGGCAATGAAGGAGCTCAAGAAACGGGTTGAGCAGTGCGAGCAGCGCGCCAATCCTACTCCTGAACAACTTGCCGATCTCCAAGCCCAATTGGAAATGTGCCGAAAGCTTCTGGAACGTTTCCAGGCCAACAAGCAACCCGCTGAGCGGGGTCAACAAGCGGAGCCGTCTCAGCCGAATCCAGCGGCGGAAATATCGGGTGTGCAGAAACCTACTGGCACCATTCCGAAAGCGAGCCGGACATTACCAACGATTCCGGACGAGTCCGGAGCAGTTGGTGGAGCATTTCGGCCGGATCATGTCTGGCCACTTAAGGTCCCGGTAAGCCAAACGGGTTCCTTTTCGGTAAGTCAACCAAATGCTCCGTTGCGCCCGATGGAGAATCCAGGTAAGCGTCAAGCCTTGAGTAAATTCCTAGAAAATACGAACCAACATGACATTAGCTATTGCCCCACGACCAACATTCCAACTTCCCGTGTGCAGCTGCGAAACGACGCGCGCCCGGAAGAAAGACAGACTCCTCCTATTTATCCCCGAGAGCAGCTGCGAGACTCATTCGCGCCCTCCAACAACGATTCGTACAATTTCGTACGCGAACTAAATTCAACCAGCCTGCCTTTAAGGGAACCTCCCACGCGCGCGGTTGAATCGTCTCAGACCCCTCGTCAGTCAGATAGTGTTCAACACAACCCAACAATTCCCAACCACGAACTAGTACGTCCAACGCAGCAGCAGCTAGCAGCTAGGCAGTCCCTGGCTAAGGAACTCCCCCGATTTTCTGGCGATCCCGCGGAGTGGCCGATATTTATCTCCAGCTACCGCTACACCACCGAAGCTTGTGGATTCTCAGATGGGGAGAATATGCTCCGTCTTCAGCGATGTTTATCGGGACCGGCGCTCGAAACAGTACGCAGCCGATTAGTGTTACCTGCAGCTGTACCCCAAGTCATCGAAACCCTCCGAATGCGATTCGGCAGACCGGAGTTGCTAATTAATGCTCTACTCCGGAAGGTTCGCGAGATTCCGGCTCCAAGGTCCGACAAACTGGAAGGACTAATCGACTTCGGCATGGCAGTGCAAGCGTTGTGCGACCACATTGAGGCTGCCAACGAACGTGCCCATCTTTCCAACCCATCGCTGCTTCAGGAATTGGTGGCAAAGCTTCCCGCGGATCAACGAATGATGTGGGCCGGATATAGACGGGGATTTCAGCAAGTGGACCTCAAAACCTTCGGCGATTACATGGCGGCGGTGGTGCAGGATGCCACAAGTGTGGTGACCTTCGAACCGGACGTGAAACGCAGCGGCGCCCGCGAACGTCCGAAGAACAAGGGATTCGTCAACTCTCATGCGAAGGAACCATCGGAACCCGTGAAATCATCCCACGAGCCGAAGGACGAGTCGAAGCAGTTCAACTGTGCATATTGCAAAAGAGAAGGTCATCGGGTTCGCGAATGCCAGGCATTCAGGTACCTACACGTCGACGATCGCTGGAAGCAAGTACGGTCACTCGGCCTATGCCAGAATTGTCTTTTTAACCACGGAAGACGTGGGTGCCGAGGACGGAAAACCTGTGACATTGACGGCTGCCAATTTCGCCACCATCCGCTCCTGCATTCCTCCAAGGGTCCTCAACGATCTTCTGATGCGTTGGTTCAGGTGGCAGAGAATCACACCCATCGTCACCTTACTTCCGGAACCCTATTCCGAATTATTCCGGTAACGTTGCACGGCATGAGCAAGTCAATCGATACGTTCGCTTTCCTCGACGAAGGTTCGGATCTAACCTTGGTGGAGAATGATCTGGTGGCCTCGCTAGGAATAAAGGGGACGCAACTACCATTATGTCTCCGTTGGACCGGGAACACTTCAAGAGTGGAGAAGAATTCGCAGCAGATAACGATCGAAATCGCTGGTCTCGGGCAGGAAAAACGGCATAAACTGCTTAATGCGAGAACCGTGACCAACCTTGGCCTACCCGGTCAAAGTTTCCAAGTGGATGAGACTGCACAACAGCACAGACACCTGAAGGGAATTCCAATTACCAGTTATCAAAATGCGGTACCCAAAATTCTGATCGGGGTGGACAATTTGCGACTAGCATTACCGCTGAAAGTACGAGAAGGTGACGGAACAGCGCCAGTGGCAGTGAAAACCAGGCTGGGGTGGTGCGTCTACGGCCCGCGAGGAACCAGCAAACAGGAATCGTATAGCTTCCACGTGTGCGAATGTTCCTGCGATGAAGAACTCCACGAAGCGGTGAAGAAATTCTACGCTGTCGAAGAAGCGGGTTCGACGCCAGCGCAAACCTCTCTGGCAAAGGAAGATGAGAGAGCGCTAGCTATCATGGAAGCTACGACCCAGAGAGTGGGTGACCGGTTTGTGACCGGGCTTATTTGGCGAGAAGATGAAGTAGAGTTTCCGGACAGCTATTTTATGGCAGTACGCCGACTGGAGTGCCTCGAACGAAGGATGGACCGCGACCCTGGACTGAAAGAGAATCTTCACCGGCAAATCGGTGAATACCAGATGAAAGGCTATGCGCACAAGCTCACAACTAAGGAGATGGAAGCAGCAGATCCGAAGCGAATCTGGTATCTCCCAGTCGGAGCGGTTATGAATCCCAAGAAACCGGGGAAAGTCCGAGTCATCTGGGACGCTGCGGCCAAGGTGAACGGCGTATCGTTAAACAGCAAGCTCCTCAAAGGCCCGGATCAACTGACGTCTCTTCCGGCAATACTTTTTCGCTTTCGGCTGTATGGGGTGGCCGTTACTTCGGATATCCAAGAGATGTTCCATCAAATCCGAATTCGTAAAGAAGACAGGGACTCTCAACGTTTCCTATGGCGTGCCAAGCCGACCGATGCTCCCACGGTCTACGTGATGGACGTAGCTACATTTGGAAGCACTTGCTCACCGGCGTCAGCGCAATTTATCAAGAACCGGAATGCGGAACTACACAGCGAGCTCTATCCAGAGGCGGCAAAAGCGATTGTCGACGACCACTACGTCGACGATTATTTGGCGAGTTTTAGTTCATGGGAACAGGCAGCAAAGGTGGCATGCGATCTGCGGCTCGTGCATGGCAACGGCGGATTCAACTTGCACAACTGGCGGTCTAATAGTGCCTCGGTTCTAGAAGCGCTGGGAGAGGCACCTCTTGCGTCGGTCAAGCAGATAAGTTTGGCTGACGGCGTGAAAACCGAAAGAGTTCTCGGAATGCTGTGGAGTCCTTCGAGCGACGAACTGAGCTTCTCTACCCAGATGAGTGAAGAAGTCCAATCCCTGATCAATACAGTCACGAGACCGACGAAAAGGCAAGTGTTGCGTTGCGTGATGACCCTATTCGACCCTTTAGGATTGCTCTCGCCATTCATCATTCACGGAAAGGTCTTGATCCAGGACCTATGGCGAGCAGGCACTTCGTGGGATGAGCAAGTCAACGAAGAAATCTACGCGAAGTGGCACAGATGGGTGCAGATGATCGGTTACATCGCGGATATACGAATCCCTCGGTGCTACTTCCGAAACGCCGACCAGTACACGTACCAAAACTCAGAGCTCCACGTTTTTGTCGACGCAAGCGAGGTTGCGTACTCTTGCGCGATTTATCTACGCACTCAAAGTGAGGGTGGTGACTCACAATGTTGTCTAATCGCCGCTAAATCGAAAGTCGCCCCGCTGAAGCCCTGGTCAATTCCGAGACTCGAGCTGCAAGGCTGTGTCTTGGGAGTACGATGGTCGAAATTCGTCAAGTCAGAACTCAATATTCCCATATCTAAGATGGTGTTCTGGTCAGATTCCAGAACGGCTTTGGCCTGGATCAAATCCGACCCAAGGAATTATCGACAATTCGTCTCGTTCAGAGTAGGAGAGATTCTGGAGCATACAACTTCGAACGATTGGCGGTGGGTACCGTCGAAGGCCAATCCGGCGGATGAGGCTACCAAGTGGGGAAGCGGCCCGTATTTCGATAGAAATAGCAAGTGGTTTCAAGGACCACATTTTTTGCGACTTCCGGAGAACGAATGGCCTCGTTCGAGCGATCAAGTGTCTACTACCAGCGAAGAAATGCGTGCATCGATCCTGTATCACTGTTCCTTCGAACCCCCGATAGATTTCGACAGATTTTCATCGTGGAATCGAATGCTGCGAGCGATAGCGTACGTCTTGAGATTCCTGAACAACTCGAATAAGAAGCGATCATTGCGCACTGGGCAGCTATCCCAAACAGAACTCCAATTAGCGGAAGTAACACTCTTCAAAGCGGTGCAGCGTGAAACATATCCTGACGAGATCACGGCGTTATGCAACAAGGCACCGAACGAGAGCGGGCAGGAGGTCATAGGAAAACATAGCTCGATCTTCCAGCTGTTGCCGATGCTGGACAACAGCGGTCTGCTGCGCGAGCGTGGACGGATCGGGTCTGCTGAAGATATACTGTTTAATGTACGCCATCCGATTATCCTTCCTAGGAACCATCGAGCTACCGAGCTGCTGGTGTTAGATTATCACCAACGTTGCCAGCATGGGAACTCTGAGACAGTGGTGAATGAGATACGCCAATTCTACAACATCCCAAGACTGCGATCGGTGGTGAAGAAAATTTGTCGGGACTGCGCATTGTGTAAAGTTCGCCGAGCCAGGCCAGCTATTCCACCGATGGCGCCACTTCCTGCGGCGCGACTTGCCCACCATGAACGAGCGTTTACCTACACCGGTGTGGATTATTTCGGGCCGCTGGTAGTCAAGCTGGGAAGATCCAATGTGAAGCGGTGGATTGCATTATTCACTTGCCTAACAGTACGTGCTGTTCACTTGGAAGTAGCGTATACATTATCAACCGAGTCCTGCATATCCTGCGTTCGCCGATTCGTCGGCCGCCGAGGTCCGCCCGCCGAGTTCTTCAGCGACAATGGGACAAATTTCCAAGGGGCGGATCGAGTGCTGCGACATCAAATTTGTCAGGGACTGTCTACAACGTTCACCGGTACCAACACCAAATGGAACTTTATTCCGCCAGGGGCACCCCACATGGGCGGAGCGTGGGAGCGCTTAGTTCAGTCGGTGAAGGCAGCCATGCAAGAAGCATATTCGGAGGGAAAGCTCAACGACGAGGGGCTGCAGACGCTGGTCGTGGAGGCTGAAAGATTGGTCAACTCAAGGCCTCTGACGTATTTGCCACTAGAAGCTGAGGAATCAGAGGCGATCACGCCTAATCACTTTTTGCTGCTTAGCTCTAACGGGATAAAACCACGAAGCGGAGAAGGTGAAGCTTCTGAACACGGACATTACCGTGAGCTAGCCCGACGAGACATATTAGGGAAGTCATGGGAGTTGATCCAGCGGCAGTTGAATGTGTTCTGGAAGCGCTGGCTGGTGGAGTATCTGCCGGTGATCCGCAGGCAACCAAAGTGGTTCGAGGAAGCTCGTACCATAGAAGCAGGAGACTTGGTCATGGTAGCGGAACCGACGAAGCGAAATGGATGGGAGCGTGGAAGAATCATCCGTACTGTTCCAAGCTCGGACGGCAGACACCGGCAGGCGTTAGTGCAGATAGGACCGAAAACTCTGCTGCGGCCGGTGTCACGGTTGGCATTGCTTGACGTTCAAGGATACTGTGAGACTCCGGAGAACTCCGGAGTACACCCGGGGGAGACTGTCGGCGCAGGAAACGGCAAACTGGCAACCTTGACGTCCTCCGCGTTTGCAGCGCCGCGATCCGGTGTCAAAGCGGCACCGCACGACGAATGACAAATGTCATTGCTCGATGGACAATCTGTCAGCTGGAGTTTCCGGTTGAATTGGGCCATACTTTGACCAGCAGTAGAAGAAGCACAAAGTGAAATTTTGGGGAGTTGTTAATCTTAAAATTAGAGTTGAAGTTGAGTGAATTATACAGCGTGAGTGTTGGGAGAATCCGTTTGTTATTGGATTGCTGGGGAAAATTCCCCATTATATAGGGTAAAACGAGGTAGTTCCGTGATTACAGTGATCAATCTATATAACCTAAAATATTCGACAGTAACGTTCTCTCTCGAGTCCTCGTTCATGGTCCTGGTCAGTAGCCTGTCCGTCGCGAAGTCCGTAAACCTGTATCCCTGAAAATAGAAAGTAAGATATAGTGTGAATTAGTTATAATATCATATTACACAACATGAACCACATTTAGATCTTGCATCGTACCGAGGGTGGAATTATTCCGTAGGGTGAGCAAGGTGCAAAGGCCACCGAATTGTGAGTCGAAGATACTTTTTTTTTATATGTGCATTGTACTTACCTTTGAAATCCTTGAATTCACTATTCACAGTTGAAGCATCGTAATACAGACCGCTATCAAAACCGGGAACGCTTTTTCTTCTCACCCCGCCCTCAACAAATCGCTAAGTGCACAGCAGCCAGCGTTTAAAAGGAAGCTCAGTATGACGTAGCCCGGCACAACTGGCTATAGAGTTCCTTATCTTTTGATTTTGTTTTGGTTTCCATGTTTCTCTCTAGATAGTGTGGCATTTTTGGTGAACACACAGGGTGACTGATCTGGCGATTAGGGGTACAGATTATGCGAACGGGTCTGTTCGTGATTTTCTTCTGCAGTTTTCTTTAATATTCGAGTAGTGTTCAACAATTGATGAATCATCATAATATATAGAAATAAAATGTTATTATCTTGAATCATGAAGTTATACTAATGATATTATCTTGAATATTCTTGAATGGTTTATTGTCTATGCTTGTTAGTATGATTTTTTTTTCAGATTATGTCAATACATAAGTAAACCATTCCTACTTATACTGTTAAGTTTCGCAAATCGTTACTTTCATTATCATGTAATCTTTTAGAGTCCTACTCATTACCGTCAAGGATCATAAACTCAAACCTCTCTTGACCCCAGTCAGTGATTCAATGCAGTGCACCTAATTCATCCGATGCGCTCACTGCTTCAAATCCACCCGAGACTGCCGTTCACACATATCGCACACTTATCCACATCGAACAAGTGGTTCGCCGCCACCACCCCATCTGTTCGCTTTGCGTGTGCTATTTCTACCCACAATCAACCGCCACCGCTCGCCGCGCACCGTACACCGTAAGTACTAGTGCAAGCGCAGCTGATCATCAGTTGCTTCGTCTCTACGTCATACTTCGTAGCCTTCTTCCGCCTGGCTGCAATACGTAGCTCTAGGTAGGTTTGTACAATGCAAGCGACCGTCACCCGCGCAAGTGAGTCTCTTCTCGGCGTGATTCTTTGTTCTTTAGATTCTTCGATGATTTTCCAAACTTCTGAATTCCGGTGTTGCCGTCGGTGGATGATGGCATATTCCAGTTGTCATGTCAACTTCAATGACATATTTCACCGAATGCGTCGTTGACACCAGAGAGGTAGATGACGTTGCGAAGTCGAGGCCACTGCGGCTGCCTCACACCAGCAGCAGCGCGACCGCTTGCGCTTCGGAAGAGGAGGAAATCAAATTTTTGCGCTCAACTTGTTTCGTTACGATGCCTTCGGCTTCCCCGTCGCGTCGTCACCGCTCCCAGCAGAAGTGCGTGTGCGTGTACGAGAGCGGGTGCACGAAGCACACACCACACGCACGCGATAATCGCGCCCACCACATCCGAATCCGATACACCTTTGACGCGATGCCACCTTCCTTGTGCGCGTCTTCTATCGAGTGTCCGCAACTCCTTCGCAATTTTCCGGAACGCCCTCCGGTGCCACCAGCCAGCGCTAGCGGTGCGTAGCCTTTCCAAGATCCTACATGATTATGTAGCGATTACGACGCTTTTACAGTATTGGAAAGAAGATGATGATGCAGCAGCAGCAAGCCGTAAAGCCAGTTGTCGCGAGGGGTAATTCTTTTCGGAATCACCCCCCGGATCAACGCATATGTCGACGGCACAGTGCCACTTGAGAAGATAAACAGGTTTCACTTTTTGCCTCCCTGCACCTTCCGCGGCGACGACGGTGGATATCGGCGGTGGCGACGATGGTGAGCGAAACAAGCGCAGGGGTCGGAATTGGCGAAAAATCAAAATGACAAAGAAGCTGAGTGGCCGCTCGCGAGCTCCCGAGAGAGTGGCCGACAACGAGCCGAACGGCTTCTCTCGTTTTTTCGTGAGCGCACACTGTTGAGTTCGCGCGGCAGTGTTGGTGTTCGGCTTTGCGCTTGTGTTGGTGAGTGGTGAGCGGTGAGTGAGTGAGTCGCGCGCGGTAAAAGGCAAACCGAAAAGCCCATAAAAGATAATCAACGAGAGCGATTAATTCGCTTAAAATATTTGTTTTCACCGATTTTTCAGCTAGTAATTTCAACTAATTTCCGAAGATTCCAGTAAATGGAGCCATTTCATGCCAGGGTGTTTTCCCGAAGGGTTTCGGGGAGATTATTTTTTCCGGAACAATAAGAATCAATACGCTTCATGTGTTCCAGTGAAACGAAGCATTTGTCATAAAAAATTTCCCTCATTTCCACTTGAAGTCGTGCGCTGGTCGGTAGTTTTCTCCTGAACATAAAGACACGAGAGCCGTTAAACTGTGGCACCGTACTAATTCATAGAATAATGCACGGCATAGGCGGAGGGGCCCTGAGTACGAATGCATCTACATAGTCGACCGAGTCCACCGAGTACCGGTGGTGTGTGGTACGGGAGCTGAGGGACACAAAAAATACCCGAGAGTTGGAAACGGTAGCGTGTGTTTCATGAACCATCGGTGGTAGAGAAATCAACATGTACGCCAAGGCGAGAAGAGAAGTACGACGTAGGTCGCACAAAAGGCGTGATACGAACGGAGGGACTTGAAACGACGTGACGTTAGAGGGAGGCTACCGATTGATCGGCACAGAGAACGAGATGTTCGGTTCAACGGTGGCATATTTGGTGTAGTGAGCAAAAAAAGCCTCGTTCTAGCAAATCAACGAAATTACAGTCTTCCCGCAATGTTGACATATCCAGACATTCCCGCTGGATATTCTCAATCAATTTACGACTTCGCCGAAATGGTTGTACGCGATTCAGTGTGAATTTGAGCTTCATTGTGACATATCATCACAGACACCATGTCAAATTTGCCTTACAGAGGTTCTCAATGCAACGGAGTCGGCAAATAGCTAACAGTTTGTGCACGGAGTAATTAATGTTTGTGCCATTTCTTCGTTTTCTTTTTAGTGTAACGTCCCAACTGAAACACTCTAGACCTGGTCAGTAGCCTGGTACACGGTTTATATGGGAAAATACAAAAAATGAAAAAACTCCAACTCCTGTATACTTTTTGAGTTCCATTTTGGTCCCATATCAACTGTGCAAAATTTCAGATCGATCGGAGAAACTATATTTTAGCGCCCGCCATTCTTAGTTTTTCATACGATTTACTATGGGGAAAATTTACTTCATCAAAGAAAAATCGCATGAGGTCACCCATTGATCCCTAAAAATAAGTCGATGAATGATTTCTGTAGAAAACTTCATGAGGAATTAGACCTCCGAAGACCACAAACCGATACGACGTTCGTGGAAAAAGTTATTAAGCCTTACCCGATCGATAAAATGACGAGATTTTATTATTTATTGTTATTCCTTACATGTTAAACAGCGTTGGCATGTCATTCGGTTTTCAGTCAATAACTTTTTCCTCGTGCCTTAGATCGCTTTGCGATCTTCAGAGGGTTTGTTTCTCGTAAAATTTCCAACAGAAATCATTCATCGATATATGTTTAGGGGTTGAGGGGCATTTTTATTTAGAAAAATGATTTTCCCCATAGTAAATCGTAAGAAAACTTAAAACGGCTGGCGCTAAAATATAGTTTCTCCGATCGAGCTGAAATTTTGCACAGTTGATATGGGGCCAAAATGGAACTCAAAAGGTGTACAGGAGTAAAATGTCTTCTTGTGTCCCACGCTAATGCTCATGCTCATGCTCAGTTCAGCGGTTAAGATTGGTGAATCTATCTTATGAGCAGAACTAGTTTATCCCAAGGTTTATCCTATTCCGGAACTATTTGTGGACACATAGTTTCTTCTTTATTGGCCTATCTATTTTCGATTTTTCCATCTTCTTGCATTCTGATGTGTTGAATCCTCACGTGTGACATCACTTGCCATCGGCATTGCCAGTGTTCCCGAAGGGAAACCACACTTTTCTTCAGCAGCCGACTGGCGACGTTCAAACTAAAATTTTATTTTCTATCAGCTACACTTTTCCATCAATTTTATCTGGTATACTTACAATAAAACGGTTTCCTTTTGGTCTTCGAAATATTTCTCCGATTTATGTGGAAGTCGAACACTGGTACAACTACCCTATCTGCACTAGCGAATGGGTTGATGTTTTGCTCTGTTTGGTGCGGGTTAAATAATCTTCAATTTCTTTATCCTATCCGATGGTTATCATCATCTACTTACAGTCTAGGTCATCGCAGCGGCAATTTACCACGGATCCTACGCTGCTTTCCACCGATTTCTTCGCTGGTATTCGCCGGTCCTACAGGTAAGTACATGTAATTAAATGTCCTGAAGCAATATCTGAAGGTATGTGAATACATTTGGAAATCTTTAATAATAATAATCTCTTGTAGAATTTCTAAAGCAATCCTTGGAGACAGTTCTTTCGAAGGCTTCTGAGAAAATTTTGAAGAAGTTTTGAGTTTCTGATTCTCAATGTATCCGTGAATCATATTCTAAAAAAAAAGTTCATGGAATATTTTTAAAAAAACTTCAAGGAAGGTTTTCTAGATGAATGCATTGAAAAATTTCTTATAGAATCTCTGTTAAAGAAATCCGAAGAAATTCGTAGATGAATTTCTGGAACAATCTATCCAATTTTTTTTTGATTTTTTAAACCCATGCAACATTTTTGGAAGCTATCCGTGCAAGACTTTCTTAGGGAGTTCATGGAGAAATTTCTAAATGACATTCTAAAGTCTAGAGGAATCCCTAGAAGATTTTGTGAATAAATTTTTGACTGCTTTTCTTTCGGATTTCCTGGATGAATTTTTGAAGTAAATCTATGAGCAGTCTCCAAAGATTTTTTTCAGGAACTCGTGAAAGATTTTTCGGTTATCCTAGGATGAATTTCAGCAAAGATCCATGAATGAATTATCGAAAAATCTGTAAAATTTTGTTCGAGGTAATGGATACATTTGTAAAGAAATCTCTGAAGGAAGATCTGGAGATATTTTTGGGGAAATTACTAGTTGAATTTATAACAAAAGTCATGTGAGATTTTCTGAAGGAAACCCAGGGTAGTTTCTACAGGAATCCTTGCAAAAACATCCCAAATGGATCTCACATTTTTTAAAGAAACCCTGGAGGAATTTCTAGAGAAATCCCAGGAAGTTTTTCTGACAGAAATTCAAATTAAAATAAATCCCTGGAGCAATTTCTAAAGCAAACCCCGGAGAATGTTTTAAAATAAATCCTTGAGGAATCGTTTGAGAGAGTGTTAAAAGTAATTTCCGAAGCATTTTTCGGAAAAAAAATCTAAAAAAGTCTCGAAAAAAGGTAAATCTCTTAAAGATTTCTGAAGAAAAAAAAAACCTTTCACAACTCATTCTGAAACTTATGGAGAAATCACTAGTCAGTGGAATTTATGTAGAAATTGGAAGTTTGCTGTGGGTATTTTTGGTGAAATCCTTGGATTTTTTTTCAAAGTAACCCCAGTTCATAATTTGAGTTTTATAAAAGGTATCTCTGGGGAAATTTCTGAAAAAATAACTAAAGTTATTTCTGAAGGAACCTCTGAAAGCATTTTTGTTAGTATCCCAAGAGGAATTTCTACTGAAATTAGAAAAAAATTTGATAAATTTCAGAAGAAAATCAAGAAAGATGCTTTGAAAGAATTCTGTGTGGAATTTATAGAATAGCAGGAATTTCTAAACAAATCTCTGAAGAAAATTTCCAAAGGAATGCATGAAAGATTTGTTGAAAGAATCCGTGAAGGATTTTTTGGCTGAATGCTCGGACAAGTTTCCGCAAACAAAAATAGAAAGATCTTTTACAAGAATTTGTGAAGAAATTTTTGGAAGATTTTCTAAAGAAATCTCCAAAAGATTCTCCGAACGAATGCCTACAGAAATTTATGGATAAATTACTTGAGGAATTTCTGAAGTGATCCTTGGGCAAATTTCTCAAACAATATCTGAAATGATTTGTGAAAAATCATGTAGGAATTGGTGAAGTAATTCTTGATCAAATTTGAAATATTCTGTAACATGATGACTTGAGGTGGGAAGTTCTGGGTTCACTTAATATTACTTAACACCTCAGAATTGCAACAAAAGGCGACCGAGTGGATAGCGGCACAAGCCTACATTTTTCAAACAGAAAGATCGTTCGGCAAATACAGTACAACCAGTAACCACGTTCTATCAAGTGCTTGTCACGAATCTCTAAATTTCCGCAGGAACCCCTTAAGAAATTTCATATGGGATCCCTGGAGGAATTTATGAAGCAATTCGTAAAGAAATTCCAGGGTAAATAAATCCTCAGAGACATTTTCAAAGGACTCCCTGAATGAATTTCTAATTTTTTTTTTTCATTTTTTTTGGGACATTTATGCAAATAGCGTTATTGTGTATGTCCATTGCTCGAAATATTGGCTTTTCAATCAACCATACATAGTTTTGGAGACAAAAGATTTCGATCGTAACAAAATAGCGAGATAGTAGTTTATTCGTTATTTAGCGAGAATTACTAAAATTTGCCAAAAACTCCGAGCCTTTTATCGAAAACTCAATTTTCATGCAGTTTTTGTATGTTTTGGTACGTTTTGGTATAAAATTTAAATAAAAATAAAATAAAAAAAATTGCTTCGATTTTATGTAAAATTCGATTTTATAGACATTTCAAAAACTAAAATGTCCACTAAATCGAGGTATACCTGTACAATCGATATTTACATTTGGTTTCTAACTAATTTTTTCTTCTTTCTTTTCAGGTATTACTTACAACCACTGCCAGATACTACGATTATATAACAACCGGATGATTTTGAGCAAAAATATAATAAAGAATTCAATAGATAATTTCACTTTTTCTCCAAATTGACTTTGCTGGTTTGCAATGGCGAAAATACTCCAATTTGTTTTCTATTTACATTTCCTTCAACCATCTCAACTACAACACTATTTGCTCCTCACTACCCTCTTTACCACTACTAATACAGCCGAGCTGTCATGCTGCGGTTATGCTACCAGGCTAAAGCGGTTCAGCTTTAGGCCTGTTCAATGACTTCACCCAACTTGTTTTTGAACTATTGCGGCTTCTTAACAGCCAGCTCTATAATGAAATCGTAGAATATTGACAAGCCTTTAGTTTGGTAACTCCACTTGTGAGATGCCCATTGAAATTTTAGGTTCATGGAAAGTCTGCCCACAATTTCTAGCAGCATTCCCAGACAACCAATTTACACGTATAATGAAGTTTATGTTCATGTTATACGTACTTTTATGTGGTAAAGTTACATCGCAAAAGATGCAGTAAAAGTGCCTTATGCGTACAAAAGTGGAGGCGCTATACGTGCATTGACGGAAAAATAATAACGCTATATAACTTCAGGCGATATTTAATGCGATGCACGGTGTGCACTATTGCGACGTAATATATCATCTTATGCGACTTAATAATATTCGAAAAAAAAACAATTCTTGTCACCTCAGTATCGAACTAAGAACCTTTGGGTTTTCGAGCCACACTTCACACTGAACACCAAACACTACTTATGAATCACACTGATTAAATGTTATTACCTTCTAACTCACCTCAATGTTACCCGGGTAGAGGTAAAATACTGACGATCAAAACATGATATTGGTTTGATTGATATAAGAGATAAAAGATCTGAAAATAATATCTGGAAAATGTTCCTGGAACATCTGAACAATATCAAAATTTGATATTTCAAGATCATACAAATAGCTCGCTGCTATTGGTTAGGTCTTACAAAATCTAAATATGATTTGATGATGATGTTCCAGGAGTAAATTTTTGATTTTATTTTTAGATCTTTTATCTCTTATGTCAATCAAACCCATATAACTTTTTGATCTCTATATCAAAATATGCTATTATTGAGCTCTTTTCCTCTACTCGGGTAGAATGCACTTGGTTTCCGTGCGTTATCTAGAGCTCAAAATGACGAAACGTGATTTCCCGCACAGTTATCACTACCTCTCTCTTACTGGCACCACCCATTCTAAATTATCAGGTCATTAAAACAAAAATGATGACTTTATAACTTATTTTGTAACCATAATTATGACTGTTAACTTTCTTGTAGCTTTTTGTCCCTCCAACAGCACCTTTAACGATTCTAGCGTATGCGAGTTTGTATGCACATTTTAACGAGTTTATTTTTACTTTTATGCGATTTAGTTTGTACACCAATGCGAGTTTCACTGACATAATAAGAATAGTACCAAGCAAAGTCGTATAATCATCGCAGTGCGCAATTATGCGAATTCAATTGACACTTTGCGAGTCCGCTCGAACTCTTTTGCGACTAAGTAAAGTTCGTCTCAATAAAACATCAGAATATCGTCTACTACGATGTAGTTATACATTATAAAAGTTAATTTGCACTCTTATACGATTTTACCAGATACATCGCAATAAGTTCAAAAAATAACATCATATGCGATGAGAATTGTCATTCAACCGTATATATATGCGATAGTGAGTTAAAATAGTACTTTATACGATGTACAGCGTACATCTTTATGCGATTTCTGGTTGTCTGGGTTATGTTTTTATACTACTGCTGATCTGCGAGAACCATGTGTTCTCAAAAATTGTCCACTTCCATTCCGAACTTGATGAGGTTTTGTGTCGATTCAGAACTTCTCTAATAGCGTCCACCGTCGATGGACCCTTCCGGAAGTCGAAGTGGTTATCCGAGGGCCCAGAGTCACTGGACTGGAAACCGACCCGTTGTACAGATCGCCCCTAGCTTAACCTTATTCGCTACCCAGTCCCCGTTTATGCCCTTTGTGCATTTACTTCACACTGTTACTTGAGGGCGGCTGCGAGCTCCTCGGCGTCCGGTGACATCGTCCAGATTTTAACCCTGGAAAGTCGCCTTCGCCTTCAAAGCTCTCACCTGCACCTCCTCACCCAGAACCTTTTGGGCTAGCGCTTTGTAGGAGGTCCCCTTTTTGGTCACCTCCTTTTCCAGCATCATCTCTCCTGTCCTGGTGTGCTGGATACTTTTTTCATCCGCGCCCAGCGATGATAGACGCTTGCCCTCAATCCTTATAGCCTTCAACACCTCGGTGTACGTGTCAGCCTAGATCTTGAAAACCGTCACTCCTCTTTGAACTTTATCATTTTCTTCTTTTTTTCCTACAATGATCCAAATGGTTCTCTTTCCCTTGTTACGGCAGGCCCCTAGGCTTCTTGGGGTTGGCCTCTTGAGACTTGGTGTCCTTGCCCCTAGCCTGCTTTCGAAACGGCTTCGGAGACTGGTTACTCGCGCTGACCGTATCCATTCTCTTTGACGTTTTACCAACTTCTACCGGGCGCTACATACCCCCGTGCCTCTTCAACTGCCTTCATTCGCGGCCGAAACCGTGGGCGTTTTGCCATCTCCGCTACGACTGCGGCGAGCTACATGGTTTCATGCGCCATGGTCGTGCTGTCACCAAAGATGAAGCTGTCCGATTGAGTGAACCGCTATTCCTTGCGCGCATCGACATCACGTCGGTCTTTGGCTTGGACGTCGTACTCCTTCTTGGCAAGGGCCACCGACTTGTGGAGTTTCAGCAGACCTTATTTGAGGTCCTTGCTGATGTTGCTCCGCCTGCTCGTCTAATCGATCGTCGAGTTGCTCGGTGAATACCAACCAGTCATCTGCGCATCCATTGCCGGCACAGCACTGCACCACCTCATGTCACTCCAACTTGCTCGCTGGGGGTTACTTCCTGGAGATTACTTCCAAGTCAGTCTCACCCGACCCTACTAAGAGGATAGAAAGTCGTCGCTACCAGCTCAACTGCACATGATGACCCAAGGCACTCCTAGCTGGGCTGAGGCACTTTTGGAAGCGGTGCCATGTCGCTTGTGCAGAGATGCTTCCGGATGTGTGGGATTTTTGTCACGACTAGGCTAACTTCGCTTGAGTTAACTGTGTACCATCACCTACCGGAAGATGCGCCCAAGGTGGTAAGTCCACACCGGCGGTGTGTGAATACGGTTCACCTAAGGAAAAATCCTTCGCTCCAGACGAATTAACCATGACCTCGTTACACTCTATGATGGACCCGACATCCAGAAATTGACGGAAACTGGAAGTAAATGGTAGATAGGGCATGTTGCAATGATGCGAATAATAACCCATCAAAAATTGTGTTCGCACTACAGTGGACCAGGTGGGCTGCCCACACGATGGGAGACCTGATGACGAGAAAGAAGCGTTCTACGCGTAGTTTGATCAACAATACGATGGTATCTCGCTGCGTGGCGTGAAATTCGTAGTAGGCGACATGAACGCGCAGGTAGGAAGGGAGGAAATGTACAGACCGGTAATCGGGCGAAACAGCCTGCACGCCGTATTTGAATGATAACGGCCAGTAATGCGTAAATTTTGCAGCCTCCCGTGGTTTGGTAGTCCGAAGCACTTCCTTCCCCTGTAAAGATATCCATAAAGCCACCTGGAGTCACTCAACCATCAAACAAAAAACCAAATCGATGAATATTACTTATGTCCGCACTTACCACAGTGCGAATATTGATTCGGAGCACTGTCTAGTCTATACGCAGCCCAAGACTACGCGCAGCAGTTAGCGGTGACCATACCAACGGAAGAGCAGCTTGGCGCAGCTACACTTGAGGATGGCTGGAGGAACATCCGATCGGCCATAGGTAGTACCTCGGCTGCAGAACTAGGCTTCGAGACTACATAGAAACGACTGGTACGACGGCAAATGTCAACAGTTGAGAAACGAGAAGAATGCAGTATGGGCGAGAACGAGGGCAAGCGCCAGCAGGAAGATCGAGATCGCGAAGCGATGGAAGAGCTGTACCGCGCTGAGGACACGCGGAAGTTCTACGATAAGCTGAACCGCTTGCGCAAAGGCTTTATGCTACAAGTCGACATGCGCCGAGCCAATCACGGGAATCTACTCACGAGCGAGCGTGAGGTTGTGGAGAGGTGGCGGCAGCATTACCATGAGCACCTCAATGGCGACGTTGCAATCCCGAAGGTGGCATGGTAACAGATCTAGGAGTACGTGCGCAGGAAGAAAGACTTTCGGCCCTAGCCTCCAAGAGATTGAGGAGGAGGTTGACCACTTGAAAAACACTTGAAAAAGCCGATAGAGCAGATCAAGTACCAAGCGAGCTCCTAAAATACGGTGGAGAAGCACTGGTGAGAGCACTAAACTGCGCCATCACCAATGGGAGGAGGAAGTATTACCGGAGGGAAGGATGGAAAGTATCGTGTGCCCATCTGCAAAAAGGACGACAAGTTGGATTGCGGGAGCTGTCGCGCGATCACACTACTGAGCGCTACCTAAAAGGTACTCTCTCAAATTTTAAGCCGCCGTCTATCACCGATTGCAAGAGAGTTCGTGGGGCAATATCAGGCTGATTCATGGGTTAACGCGCTACAACGGACCAGATATTCGCCATCCGCAGGTGTTGCAGAAATGCCGCGAATACAACGTGCCTATACATCACTTGTTCATCGATTTCAAATCGGCGTATGATAAATACAAACGATCGAGAACAGCTATGGCAGATTATGCACGAGTACGGATTCCCGGATAAACTGATACAATTAATCAAGGTGACGATGGATCGAGTGATGTGCGTAGTCCGAGTATCAGGGACACTCTCGAGTCCCTTCGAATCTCGCAGAGAGTTACGGCAAGGTGATGGTCTTTCGTGCTTGCTGTTTAACATTACGGCAGAGGGTGTAATAAGGATAGCGAGGATAAACACGAGTGGGACAATTTTCACGAAGTTCGTTCAGCTGCTAAGTTTTGCTGATGATATTGATATTATAGCTCGCAAATTTGAGACAATGGCGGAAAAGAGTGAAGCCAGGCGAATCGTATTAGTCATTATTGTGTCAAAGACAAAGACAATTTATATGGACGGTGATGAAATCGAGGCGGTTGAAGAACTCGTGTACTTGGGCTCACTGGTGGCCGCCGACAACGACACCAGCAGAGAAATTCAAAGACGCATTGTGGCAGGAAATTGAGCTTACTTTGGACTCCGCAGAAATCTACGATCGAATAATGTTCGCCGTCACACGAAGTTAACTATCTACAAAACGCTGATTAGACCGGTCGTTCTCTATGGGCACGAAACGAGGACCCTACGTGCAGAGGACCAACGCACCCTTGGAGTTTTCGAACGGAAGGTGTTGCGTACCATCTACGGCGGAGTATTTGTACGGGAAAACATGGTTAAATATATGCAGAAATATTAATGTTTCGATTGTTGCTTCTAGGTGGCGCTGTAAGTGTCAAATCAATAAAACCTTCAATATTCTAGTAGGTGATTTTATGACAAACAACTTTGCCGAAGACCATAAAGTGATCCGGCACCTGTAAAAAAAGTTATACCCTAGGCAAAGGGGCCATATAGCCGAGGCGGTAAACGCACGGGTATTCAGCATGACCATGCTGAGGGTGACGGGTTCGATTCCCGGTCGGTCCAGGATCTTTTCGTAATAGTAGTTTACACAACAAGGTGCAGAATGAAGATTTTTACAGCACGAGTTGTACACTTATCCAACGAGGCTTGCCGAGTTGGATAAGTACGACGAGTGCTGTAAAAATCGAGTTCTGCACCGAGATGCGTACAACGTTTTTTGCAATTTCATAAATTACCACTTGAGGATAGTTTTCAACAAAACTTTTTCATCAAACTGCATACTGATGTTCATTGCCATGTTTAAGAAAGTCTGATCATAGCAGGTTATACTGTGCAGTTGTCACAATTTTCCAAACCTGCGTCCAGAAAGCATCAAGAAGTTGATCAAAACTGAAAACAGTGATGTAATGGTTCATTACGCAACGCAAATCAGTGCTGTAATGTATCATTACAGCACCGATAATTTGGTGTGGGAAAGTAGGCCTTTTCCTGTCAGATTTGCGTGAGGTAAAACAGCCTATTACGATGAGAAATTGCAAAAAGGAAATTTCCTTGACTTCCTTGGGCATAGAGTATCTTCGTGCCTGCCACACGATATACGCATGCAAAATGGTCATTGGCAGAGGAAGCCAAGGAGGAAGCTCTCAGTTAATAACTGTGGAAGTGCTCATAGAACACTAAACTGAGAAGCAGGCTTTGTCCCGATGAGGACGTTACGCCAAAAAGAAGAAGAAGAAGAACCCTAGGCAAAATGAAGCGAAACATTGGGATATCATTATTGAAGTTTGCAAGTGTACGACACAAGTCTGAAACTAAGGCCACGCCATGCTAAATACAACTAGAAGTTGGGAACCACCGCAATAATCTATTTCTAATTTGCTAAAACCGTAGCACTACTGCCGGTATGTGCGATCTCCGACACCGATCGACAACGGTGACGACCAAAAGTTGTTCCTTCCTATCAGAAAGAATCAACCCAACCAAACCAAATACCAACAACGTCGCATCGTCAGATGACGGTCGCCATGTCGTCACTATTCTAGTTAGGGAACGTCCATAAATTACGTCACGCTTTTAGGGGGGAGGGGGGGGGTTCAGTAAAGTGTGACAACCCATACAAAAATTTGAGAGGTCTCATACAAAAAGTGTGACATAGGGGGGGAGGGGGGGGGGGTTGAAAATTGGCAGTTTTTGCGTGACGTAATTTATGGACGCTCCCTTATTTAGCGACCGCGACAACAGCCAGCCAGTGCGCGGAACGACGCGTCGAGACCACGAATGAAGGGGTTGGTGTTTTCGTGTGGTGATGGTTGTGCTCTGTGAAAATGAAAACTGAAAATATCACCAGTCAACAGCGCGCGCGAATTCAAAGTCGATATTTTTGCGCGGTTCGATTGCGATGCCGATGGTGCTGCTGCTGGTTGATGATGATGCTGATGATGGTGTGCCATTCGACGTCACTCGCGTGTCGGTCACACTGTTCGTGTTCTGATTCGTCCGTCGCTGGGCTGCTGCTGCTCTACTGCTGGTGGTGGTCGCGATGCGGGATAGTTGTCATTTAATGGAAGAACAATAATATTAATATCAGTGGCAGCGGCAACAGCGAACAGGCGAACGACGATGATGACGACGTCAGCGGATTGGGCCGTGAGCGGATGTATTTACTTTCCACACCAGAGTAACAATAAAGTACTTTATTCGAACTAAACAGCGCGCTCGACGACGACGACGGCGAAGTCTGTCGTCACAGTTTTGTACTTTCCTCCGT
The DNA here is from genome assembly GCF_035046485.1 of Aedes albopictus. Classification (NCBI taxonomy): domain Eukaryota; kingdom Metazoa; phylum Arthropoda; class Insecta; order Diptera; family Culicidae; genus Aedes; species Aedes albopictus. Next base: position 74,729,517 of record NC_085138.1, on the reverse strand, counting down.
TCCGCTTCATGCCGCGAATACCCCGCACCAAAACAATCTGGCGCGGAAAGTCAGTCATAAACGATATACCGCTGCTGAGCTGACTGATAAAAAGCTAATGTATAGCGAGTCGTGTTCTCGCGAATGGAGTTACTACTCGGCTATTATGAACTGAAAATTCTATCGAACTCCACACCATCATCGTCAGGTCGGTTGGTGTTGGTGAGCGCCAACCCCCCGCCTACAGCAGCTTGTAGTGGGCTTTGCCCATAGCGGTTATCACGGTGCGACCACGATCTGTTGTCGGTCGGTCGGCCGGTTGTGCATTGTTTTCGACCACACACCTCACTTCAGAGGTGGCGCTGGCTGTATGAACGTTTTGCGAAAGGGCAAATTTTCTCACCTTATTACTTCTTGGAATGGCGTAATAGTGATCGACTTGGATATGGATTCTCCGAACCATCCGGCGCGGCGGTGCGAGACAGTCAGTAAATGTGATTATTGCTGTGGTTACTTGCAGCACTGTAGATTCTCATCTCCTCGCGGGCAAATGCACTGTAGCTAGGTACGTGATGATGTATAGCTACCCGTATGTAGGGATGCGTCAAGGGTAATCAAATTAAGCGCTTCATTGCCAAGATCATCATCGGAATGAGTTTTCCGGTAGGTTGACTGAAAATAGATTTGCTTGATGGCGTTGTTGTGGAAATTCCAAGGAGGAAATGTAATAGCGGTAATAGAGATATAGTGGAGAGAGTGCAGGTCCAATCATAAATTTAATAGGATCCGCTGCCTTCATTAGTAAATGGTTTAGATAACCAATCATTGAGAGTTGTGTAAAATGCATGGGAAGCTCAGGTACCAACCACCAAGCGCCCTCATTTGTTTTACAAAGAAACATAGTCTTACAGAACAGAAACAATTTGAAGTGACGCGTAGAATCTTGATATTACCTACCTTTACCAATCCATTTGCCCTACTTTTGGTTTTACAGTAAGGACCCGATTTTGTCAGCCTCTGGTAGCATTTTGGGCTGACAAAATCGGGTACCTGACAAAATCGGGACATTTTTTAAAATCATTTTTATATTCATGAAAAGTTGTTCTGAGCAAGTCAGAGACGGAGATAGGTGTGGAGGTTCTGCTTTGGGTTCGTTCAAGTATGACGTAACGCCAATGAGGGAGAGGGGGGGGGGTCCAACACTGTGTTACGCTTCACACAAAATTTTAAAATTTCTCTTTCAAAAATAGTTACGCGGTGGAGGGATAGCGGATAGGGTCTAAAATTGCTAAATTTTGCGTTACGTAATATTTGAACGAACCTTTTGTGGTAAAAAAAATCGAAAGGGTTAACACCCTTTCGCACAGAAAAAAATGGTATTTGGCAAAGTTAACATTCAGTGCTTTTTTACAGCAAAACTATTAAATCTTTAATTTCTTTTCCTTCTTGTCATAACATCCCTTCTGAAACACAGCCTTCTCCTAGCTTATAGCAATTGTGGTCTATAGAAGACAGTTGACACTGGTTAGCGCAGTTTAAATCATAACATCTAACTTTAGCTGTCAACGAATGAAAATGAACCAACATCTGATTGACAAGTATGGACATTCAAACTGTCTGAAATGGCTACGTTTCCGCTGCCTTTCCACTTTAATTTCCAAAGATTAGGCTCTTTGAAATCTTTTTTTTAGAGAAACTACCCGAGGATATACGGAACGTAACCCTCAAGACATTCCGGAAGGGATCCCGTCAGTATTTTCTGCCAAAAACTTTACAGGAGCTCCGGATAAATCCCTTAAGTAATTTCTGAAAGAATCCTTACTGCAATCTCCGTAGAAATCTCTAGAGGTATTTCGTTAGCATTTTCTGAAAAATCATTGCAATTTTTGAAGAAATATCCTTGAGAAATCCATGGAGGAATTCCTGCAAAAAAGTACTGGGGAAATATCAGGAGCAGTTTAAGGAGAAACCATATCAGAAATTAATTGCAGAAGAATTTCCAACATAATTTTCAAAAGGAATTTCAGAAGCAATTCCAAGGGATTTTCGTAAAGAAATACCAAGAGGTAACCCAGGAAAAATCCCATAGAGGGCCAATTGCCCAATTGGGAAATCTAATAGAGGAATCATAGTGAAAACTCTAGAGGAATTCTTGTAAGAGTAATAACTGAAAGCTTTAATAGAGGAACATTTTAAAAAATTCTTAGAAGGATCCCTGAAGGAACCCTAAGAGGAATTCTTGAAAAAATACCTTGGACATTCGCTAGATTTATTCATCACTAGGTTGGCTCCAGGGGCACGTTCTCTTCCATTTGGAAAATTTGTGCCTTCCGTAGATTTATTCATGGACTATTGCACGCAGTAATTCATATAGGAATTATTTCAGAAGTATCTACAGAATACTCTGGATACAATACATCACTAGTGAAAAATTTCTGAAGGAATCTCAACAGGAGTTCGTCAACCTGGGGGTATCATAGGAAGAATGCATGTACAATTCTTAGGGAAATATCAGAAAAGGTTCTTATAGACATTTCCAGAAAATTTCTTGGAGGAACTCCAGCAGAAGTTCCTGGACTATCCAAACAGATATGAATGGAGAAATGCCAGCAGGATGTCTTGAAAGAATCGCTAGGAAAATCCCTGGATTAATCCACGTAGCAAATGTAGGAGGAATTCTTGGAGAAATCCCTGGAGAAACCCCTAGATACATAGCTGTAGGAGGAGTTCATGTAGAAAATTTAAAAAAAATCTGTAAGAATATCAGCAAAACTTTTGGAGGAATCTTAGTAGGAGTTCCAGAACAAGTCTCAAGAAAAGCTTCTGGAGAAATCACAGGAGGAATGCCTGAACAAATCTTAAAGAGACACACCTTAATCAATCGTTAAAAAATTCGCGGAAGAATCCTTTAAAAACTTCCGGCGGAATTCTTGGAGAAATACCAGCAAAAATCGCAGCAAGAATTTTTTGGGGAATCCCATCTCGAATTCCTTAAGAATTTCTTATGAATACAATTCTTACAGCAATTTTTGAAGGGAATTTACAATACAAATCTCATAATAAATCTAGACCAACATGTAAAAACCCAGATTAATCCACCTAGTGGTGATAGTGCCTTTCTCGTCGAATATGTACTCAAAAACCATAAGTTGAAGTGTTCTTGAGTTCTGAGAATACTCTAGAACGGAACATATCAAATTTTCTTTTGTCGCAGTGCTCGTTGACTTATCAATGGAGAAGTAGAGTTGATAAATAATTAATGTATTTGATGAAAAAATACCCAAACAATTGAGCAAATCCGCTTAACTCATCGGATTTGGTAGGAACATTTCTGGAGGACTGGGGATTTGGGGCATAATGGACACCCTAAGCAAATGAGTACGTTAGGCCTGATAACAGAGTAAAACTTAACATATTATCAGTTGACTTACAACTTCAGTTTGTTTCCTACGTATTTCAATCATTTACAGCAGGTAGAATGTCTTTATTGTGAAGAAATAATTAATTGTAAATCGTGTGTTTTTTAGGGCTGGCAGTGAAGGTACGGGGCGAAATGGACACCCATCGGGGCATCCCTGCATATTTTATGCTAATTTTTTGATTACATCGATCAGTTAAGTAATTTGCCCACGGAGATCGATACCACAGATAAAATACTCCATCTTAGACAAGTTTACATAACATCAAAGTTAATTAAATATACTTTAGACCAAAATAATCCAATTGATTTTTTTCCAAACACTCTTAAACGTCTAAGAGTATGCAATGCGCGTACATCCATTCGTAGTTGCCAGTGTTCATTTCGCCCCAAATCAACTACAACATTAAAATTTCTATTTTGAGTAAATTCTAATCACAAATAAAATACTTTATCCATTGCTAAATCTACGTATACATGCAGATAAGGTAGCAATTCACTTGCTTTTATGGCGGACACACTCAAACACTCGTAATAGCTTATTTGCTGCTGCGTTGAAATTATAAGAATTTCACCATATGAAAGACATATTTCAATTTCAATGATATTTAGGTTGTTTTGGAGGCATATGAATGGTACTTTTTGAAAAATAGAACGATGACTTGTTTCTTTACACTTATACATTAAAAGTACAGCATAAAAGTCAACGGTTTCGACAAAAATAGAGGTGTCCATTTCGCCCCGGGTGTCCATTATGCCCCGATCTCCCCTCTTTATTTGTGCCCTTCCTCAAAATGATGAATTCCGAATAAAATTTCCTAGGGGGACCCTTCTTGACTTAAGAGAAAATCGAAATTTGTGTCAGCCTTATTCAGAAAAGCAACAATTATATCAAAGCCATAATCGAATTTGGAAACCTACTGATGGCTCATATTCCGAAGTTATGTATCACGTTAAACGTATAAGCAGAGCTGAAAAATATCAAACCTCTCAGTTGACTGCTTGACCACCTTCACTAGCACTGGATGCCGATCATTATCAAGATATATCGGCAAATTTTTTTCTGCACACTTTAGCCTTTATTTTATGGTTATAAGATTCATGTAAAATTTGACAAAAAAGTGCGAGCTAGTAAAATTTCTCATAAAAAACCCTAATTAATCCACCTAGCGGTGATGGTGCCTTTCTCGTGCTTTAAAATATACTTTCAACAAAACTCAAGCGACATGTTGACGACATTGCCATAAATACAAAATTAAAACTGCTTGCTAAATCTACTCAATATGGATACATTTTATATTAGCATAACATCCAATATTCAGAAATTATAAAACAAAATTCAAACCATATAAGTGTCATGAAGACGCAAAATTTTGAAACGTAATTTTAGTGTTTCCGGTCATCATTTTATGACTCCGGATATCTACCCCAACTGAACTAACCGCCATCTTGAACATTGAGACACCATCTTGGATGTCCTGGTATTCATTTTTGGACCTAAAATTACATAAAATAGTCGCCGTATTGAATTTTGGCATGTCGTTTATGATTTTATGGTTACCAGTTTTGGACGAAGACCGGCATTCTTCCCTATTCAAACTATAGTCATATTGCAGACCTTGTGAAACAGCGGACAGCTTGGGTTTTCTGATTACAAATTTTGAATTCTGAACATATTTCCATACAAAATATGCCCAAAATGCAAGAATTAAAAATCCTATAAAATAGGCACTTACTTGAATACTGGGCCATTATCTTGGATTTTGGACCGCTATCTTGGATACTCTGGTAGACTCCGAACATATTTCAAATACCAAATACACTTATTTGACATGGTTTTAGAGCTCAAAATTCATTAAAATAGCCGCCATCTTCTGTTGACGCGATCAAATACTTATTTTCCCATTCAACGATGACCCATCCTGCTATAAATTTACACCTTAGGAATCTGAAATGGTACGATTTGGTGAGATCGCTTTAGTTTTGTCTATATTTTGTTCTCTTTCATATATGTGAACTTAGACTGATTCGTCACTGTTGTTCATACCTAACGTTTATCAGGCCATTAAACAAAGCCACGATTTAATTTTTCACATGAACGTTGGTTTTGCTACACAAAAGCTAGTCTCTAATGTGATCTAAGGCTATTTTCTTGCTAACCGTTCATTAGATTATCAAAAAATCTGCAATCTGATGTGTCGTATATATGGGTTTGGTTCATTTTTATATTTGGTAATATCCGGTGGGATAGACGAATCTGATTCCATGAGTCATGGACCATGACACTACCGGTTGTCCCAATTATGGTCTGACATTATTTTATTGCTTGTTTTTCACCTTTACCTAATCACCGCGATTTGATATATCGCATGTATGAGTTTGATTCACTTTTACTTTTAACCACTTTCGAAACCACAGCTGAACCCGCAACGTTACCGGGTCTGACCCTATTTTTCCATAAGGTTGTCGATAACTCGTGATCAGTCTTGTTAGAGATCACAGTCATTTGAACCTTTTCGTCGATATTCGGCCTCCTTTGTCTCCGGTATTCGCAACACAATCAATCAAACTACTGTTCGAAACAAAAATGTCAAACGAATGCACTTCACCACGATAGCGGCTTCCCGCTTCGGAAGACGGTTCGGCTTTTGTTATTCCTGTCTTCTTCCATAACAAGAGCTATGTTGCCCATCTGTGTGCCGTATTCAATGCAACATGCAAGAATAAACTCATATTAACATTCATAATCGGAATTGGCTGAGAATCTATGCGTAATGCTAAAATTACACACGTGTCATCGTGTCAGATGACATTGATTTGACTCTTTCTTATGTTTATTTTATTTATTTATTTATTTTTATTGATCTTCGTTCTACTGCTCGTGTTGTGTGTAGGTAAGAGGTAACGGTAGCGCACGAATGTAACAAAGCAAGCTGACACCCGACTGTGACAACGAAATGAAGGTAGTGAAAAGTGTCGAATGTTTACAAGACTGGTCGTGATTTGATACACCGCATCCATGGGTTTGGTTAAATTTTACATTTTACTACCCAGATCTGATTCTGGGTAACTACCGGCTGAACGAAATATGGTCTGACATTATTGTCTTGTTAACTAAAAACGGTTAACCAAAAACGCTGCAAATTGAAGGTGTCACATGCAAAGTTTGACAATTTCGACGGGACTCTCGGAACCCATTCCGGAACACTACCAGTTGTCTTTAGTGTGACCTAAGGCTATTTTCTAGCTAACTGTTCAGGGGCCGTTCATAAACAACGTAGACTTGTTGGGGGGAGGGGGGGGGGGGTCTGGCCAAAGTCTACGCTCCATACAAATTTCAAAATTTTTGTATGGACAAAAGTCTACGAAGGGGGGGGGGGTCTGAGATGGGCAAATTTTGGTCTACGTGGTTTATGAACAGCCCCTCATGAGGTTATCGCAAAAGCCACGATTTGATGTGTCACATGCCTGGATTTGGTTTACTTTTACATTTGGCCTCTCCCGACCACTCAAAACCGATTCCGAAACACTTGCTGCGTTCATTAGGTAATCTAAAAAGCCGCTATTTGATGTGACGCATGTACGGGTTTGTTTCTCTTTCAGATTTGACTACTTCGGCGGGAACCCCGGAACCAGTTCCGGAACACTACTGGTTCAAATATGGTCTGAGATGATTTTCCTGCTCATTGTCCATCAGGTCATCGAAAATGCCGTGGTTTGATGTGTCGCATGTATGGGTTTGATTCAATTGTATATTTGGCCACCTCCAGCGGGACGCCTAGAACCGGTTCCGGAACACTACCGGTTCAGATATGGTCTGAGATGGTTTTCCTGCTCATTATCCATCAGGTCATCGAAAATGCCGTGGTTTGATGTGCCGCATGCATGGGTTTGGTTCAATTGTATATTTGGCCACCTCCAGCGGGACGCCTAGAACCGGTTTCGGAACACTCCCGGTTCAGATATGATCTGAGACTCTTTTCCTACTTATTTATTTATTTATTTCCAGCGGACTTACCGCTCATCAGGTCATCGAAAATGCCGTGGTTTGATGTGTCACATGCATGGGTTTGGTTCAATTGTATTTTTGGCCACTTCCAGTGGAACGCCTAGAACCGGTTCCGGAACACTACCGGTTCAGATATGGTCTGGGATGATTTTCCTGCTCATTGTCCATCAGGTCATCGAAAATGCCGTGGTTTGATGTGTCGCATGCATGGGTTTGGTTCAATTGCATATTTGGCCACTTCCAGCGGGACGCCCAGAATCGGTTCGGGAACACTACCGGTTCAGATATAGTCTGAGACTATTTTCCTGCTTACCGCTCATCAGGTTATTGAAAATGCCGTGGTTTGATGTGTCGCATGCATAGGTTTGATGCATTTTCATATCTGATCCCTTCCTGGGGTACCGTTCCGGAACACCTAAATGGCCATATCTCCGGAACGGCTGGACCGATTCGAACCATTTTCAATAGGAAACAATGGGACCAGATTCCGCGTCGAATGAACCGTTGGTCATTGAAATCGGATGAGGTTTACTGCCAAAAAGTGATGTGAGTATTTTTGTACACACACATATACACATACACACATACATACACACACACATACATACACACAGACATCACCTCAATTCGTCGAGCTGAGTTGATTGGTATATGTGACTCGACCCTCCGGGCCTTCTAACGAAAAGTCATTTTTGGAGTGAACATATAGCCTTTCCAGTACACTTAGTGTACGAGAAAGGCAAAAAACCATTCAAATTCCAACCGTGTGACAGAGCGCAAGGGCTCAACCAGTTGCATCAAAATTGTGTGTAGTAATTTCAATCGCAAAAGGGGATTGATGCTATAAAATTAAAATTTCCCCATTCATCGTTGATTCCTCCTACTGTATAATTACGTCTCAGGAATCTAAAATGGTGTGATTTGACAAGATCGCTTTAATTTTTATTAAGATTTCGTTCTTTTACGCATATTTATCGCTTGCATTGATTTTGTTCACCTTCGTAATTTCAGCGATGCATCCATTTCTGTAACACTGCTGGTAATCTTAGGTGTGGTCAGAGACTATTTTCTTGCTGCCCGTTTATCTGATAATCCAACATCTTTGATGATTTGATGTTGCGTATGCATGGGTTTGGTTCACTTTTTTAACTGGCCACTTCCGGCGGGACACCTGGAACCGGTTCCGGAACACAACCGGTTCAGGTATGTTATTTGTGGATTGATTGGTAATTATCGGTGACAAATATTGGAAACAGCTTGTTAAGCGTTACGCGTTTCGACTTACTATTCTTCGGTCATCGCCAGACGCATTCAGTTGGATTCACCCCTTCAACTTCGTCAGTTAGTATATAAGCGGTTCAGATATGGTCTGAAACTAATTTCCTGCTTACCGTTCATCTGGTTATCGATAAAGCTGCTATGTGGTGTGTCACATGCATAGATTTGATTCAGTTTTTAATTGGTCACTTCCGAAGGGATACCTGGAACCGGTTCCGGAACACAACCGGTTCAAATAAGGTATGAAACTTTTTCCTGCTAACCATTCATCTGGTTATCGAAAAAGTTGCTCTTTGATGTATCGCATGCATGGGTTCGGTTCACTTTTTTTAATTGGCCACTTCCGGTGGGACACCTGGAACCGGTTTCGGAACACAACCGGTTCAGATAAGGTATTTTCCTGCTTACCGTTCATCTGGTTATCGAAAAAGCCGCTCTTTGATGCGTCGCATTCATGGGTTTGGTTCACTTTTTTAATTGGCCATTTCTTGCGGAACACCTGGAACCGGTTGCGGAACACAACCGGTTCAGATACGGTATGAAACTATTTTCCTGCTTACCGTTCATCTGGTTATCGAAAAAGCCGCTCTTTGATGCGTCGCATGCATGGGTTTTGGTCCAATTTTTAATTGGCCACTTCCGGCAGGACACCCGGAACCGGTTCCGGAACACTACCGGTACAAACATGGTCTGAAACTACTTTCCTGCTTACCATTCAATGCTTATCGAAAAAGCCGCTATTTGATGTGTCACATGCATGGGTTATGTTCACTTTTATATTTGGCCACTTCCGGCAGGACACCCGGAACCGGTTCCGGAACACTACCGGTTCAGATATAGTCTGAGACTATTTTCCCACTTCCCGTTCATCAGATAATCGAAATTGCCGTGGTTTGATGGGTCGCATGCATGGGTTTGTTTCATTTTCATATCTGGCCCCTTCCTGGGGTACCGATCCGGAACACCTAAATGGCCATAACTCCGGAACGGCTGGACCGATCCGAACCATTTTCAATAGGAAACAATGGGACCAGATTCCGCGTCGAATGAACCGTCGGTCGTTAAAATCGGTTGATGTTTACTATCTAAAAGTTAGGTGAACTTTTTTGTACACACACACACACACATACGCACACACATACATACACACACACACACACACACACATACACACACACAGACATCATCTCAACTCGTCGAGCTGAGTCGATTGGTATATAACACTTGACCCCTCCGGAGGCTCTATCAAATTTTCGTTTTTGGAGTGAACATATAGCCTTTCGGTACACCTTGGTGTACGAGAAAGGCAAAAAGGGCGAAACAACCATTGCATGTCTCAACTTCTTCCACTCCGTCTAGGTGAATTTCAATTTATTTATGCAAACTTATCCCGTTATCAGAGAGAGGGGAGTTTGCTCTATTTGTTACTGGTCAGAGATTACATGAAAAATGGGCCATGTGCTCAGAAGGAAGGGAGAAGCATAAATTCGAAATGGTGGTTGCGCCAAATGTTAGTCTATCTGGATCAATCCAAACAAGTAAACCTAGAGGAATCCCAGAGATGCCGGAAAGAAGTAAATGAATTGACTTGTAATCACAACAACAGACAGCGTTTATTGTTTGTTCTGTTCCTGAAGAAATTTAGAAGAATAGTCTTTAAGCCCATATAGCCTATGTGGTAAGCGCACGTGCAATCACCAAGACCATGCTGAGGGTGAGAAGTTTTATTTCCGGTTAGCTCGGAATCCATTTCACAATCGACATTTACTCAACTACCTTGTGTATAAAATATCTTCATGACTACCACACGATATGTGTACAAATGCAAAATAAACCTTGGCTGTGGGGGATCTCAGCTAAAAATTGTAAAAGATCTCATAAAATACTAAGCTGAGGAGCAGGCTGTGTCCGTTACGCCAAGAAAAGAGAGGGCTGGAATCTTTTGCAATTTAAAACAATATTGGTTTAAAACATTGGCGAGGGTTGGGTGCTAAAATTGCCTCAATGTGTTGATTTGCAAAACAAGTTTGGCCGTTTTCAAAAATTACACGAGTTTTGTACGTTTCGTAATTTTTCTATGACGCTTAAAGACTTCAACTGCATTAATAATGATTATAAAATTGAAATTCTAAATGAAATACAAATTTATTTTTTACTTCAAAAAAGGCTGACAAAATCGGGTCAAAAAGCTGACAAAATCGGGGGTAGACAAAATCGGGGGCTGACAAAATCGGGTCCCCACTGTATTGCTACCCTTGCAATAAACCCTTCCAGGCCCTTCAACCTGCTTCCTTAGGTGGCGCCATACAATATTTCATACTCAGCCACTGGATGTCATGGTAGACGCTGTTTGAGCAGCACCTTCTTGGTGAAGATCGGGATTGTGAATACTATTTGTAAAACACTCTGAATAGACAAGTGAATAAAATCAAATTTTACAAAAAATATCCCTGTAAGAATTTAGGCAGCAACTACATAAGAAATCGCATCAGCAAATCTACCGCAAAATCCTCAGCAAAAAAATCCGTAATGAAATCAGAAAGCCATTTATAAACTACGAAGACCAAATTTCGTTCTCCATTACCATACATTTAGGGACAAACGTCTTGACATCCCGCTTCAACACTGCATCAAAACTTCAAACGCACAAATTTCAAGAAGCAAGCTTCACACAATAGTGCATTTTATTATTCTGTTCTTGCTCACTTGCAATTAGCTTAAAACAAAAAGATCAGCTGCGCTGGTCGGCCATTCTGGCGGCCATTTTGGGACTCTAACAAATTTGTCCTTAAAAATGTCTATGGACTGTAGACTTGCTGGTGGAACAATTAATTTTGCATGAGATATAGATTTTTCTTACGAATTTTGTATGGGATACACATTTTTCAAAAAAAAAAAATCATCCGGTATCCCTGCTGTATACTTATAATACATGGTTTCATAGTCAAAACTCCATAAAACATCCACCATCTTGAATTTTTAGGCACTATCTAGGATATCCTGGTTAACATTTTTGGAACTCTTGACATTTTCCTCATATAATACATACCCATATTGTATGGATTTAGACTCTAGATTCTAGAATCTAGAGCCCTCAACTCCTTAAAACGGTCGCCATATTGGATTAAAAGCCGCCTTTTTTGATCACCGGACATATATCCTATACTTAGATAAACCAGCCATAGGCTGGAAATCTCGATACTGAAGTTTAAAAAAATATATATTTCGTATACCAAATACTTATACTCGTATTTCTTGGATTTAGAGCTGCTTACTCATTAAAACAGCTGCCATATTTAGTTCTGGGCCGCCATCTTCGATTTAGGTCTGCCATGTTGAATATTTTGATCGCCATTTCTGAATATCGAATATCTTCTTCATACCCAATGATGCTGGGTCATTAGGCCGAAGGTCATTAGGCCGAAGGCCATTAGGCCGAAGGTCATTAGGCCGAATGGTCATTAGGCCGAATGGTCATTAGGCCGAATGGTCATTAGGCCGAATGGTCATTAGGCCGAATGGTCATCAGGACGAATTGAAAGTTAGCCGTTGTTTTTACCTTTTCCAACAATTTTTGACAAAAACTAGTTTAACAATGGAACTAGAAAGAATAGCCTATGTTTTAAAGAAGGAAAAATTTATGAATTGAATATCAGCAGTTTCAGCGCCAAAAACTATTTCAGCAATGATACTAGAAAGAACAGCCTATATTTAAAAGGAGGAAAAATTCATGGGTAAAATATCAGTAGATTCAGCATCAATAAAGTATCTTCGTGCCTGTCACACGATACACACATGCAAAATGGTCATTTGCAGAGGAAGCTCTCAGTTAATAAGCTGAGAAGCAGGCTTTGTCTCAGTGGGGACGTAACGGCAAGAAGAAGACCCAATGAACATTCGGCCTGATGACCATTCGGCCTAATGACCATTCGGCCTAATGACCATTCGGCCTAATGACCATTCGGCCTAATGACCTTCGGCCGAATGGCCTGACACCATACCCAATATATCCATACTGCATGGTTTCAAAGCCTAACACTCCTTTTTATTTATTTATTTTATTTTGCTTTATTGAATTCATGTAACGTAAGATTAACAATCTTTTTAAATGTTACAATATGGAGCGTTTAGGTAGGATGTGCGAAAAATACAGGTATGTTTAAACAATTCATTCCTTGCTTAACTAATTTAAGTTCAATATTTGCTTAACTATTTCTAAGTTGCTGTGCATTTGTTCAGGGCGTGAAGCTCAACTCCAAGAGTAGGTCCCGTTTAAAGCTCGATAAATTAACGGAAGTTTTAAGATTTGTTGGTAAGTAGTTCCAATTTACTATACCTCTCACAAACAGCGACTGACTATAATAATTAGACTGGTTAGGAGGAACAAGAAGGCTTCTTGTTCTAGTATTCCTGCAGGGAATAAGTTTTGAAGACAGATAGCCTGGATTCCCAGAATTAAGTATTTTAAAGATATGGCAACATGATCTAAACTTATAGAAATTATCAAATGAACAACCAATTAAAGATATCTGATGGTGAGTGACTCTTCCAAATCTAGAAATGTTGAAAACAAATCTGATGCACGAATTTAGCGCAACTCGTAGCCTGTTTATACTGTATGCAGTGGCATTTAAATATACAAAATCACCGTAATTGAAATGTGGATAAATTAGCGATTCAAACAGTTTCATTTTGGTCTGACAATTGAGATGCTTGGCAGTGAGAGAAAGTTGCTTGAGTATTCCGTAAATTTTTCCAACTTGTGAGTTAATTTGCGATTCCCAATCTAAATTTGAGGTAAAAATAACTCCAAAATTATTTGCTTGATCTGTAAATTGAATTTGCTCGTTGTTTAAGAAGAGTGCAGGTACATTAATATTAATACGTCTTCGGTTAAACATCACAGCATTGGTTTTGGCAGTATTGATGGGTAATAAATTATGTTGGGACCACAGAAATAACTGTTGTAGATCTTGATTGATTAAACTGGACATAACTTCCATGTTAAAGTTCCAGTCTGCACAAAAATAAATTTGTACATCGTCAGCAAACATGTGAATTGAACAGAATTTTATTTCAGATGGAAGATCGTTGATGAATAAAGAAAAGAGGAGAGGTCCAATTATTGATCCTTGAGGGACACCTGAACTTATTGAACGTAAAGAGGAATAAACACCATTGTGTAGCACTTTTTGATTCCTGCCAACGAGATAAGTTTTCAATAAGTTAATTGCAGATCGAGAAAAATTAAATTGAGAGGCTAGTTTATGTAACAGTTTTCTGTGCGACACACGATCGAAAGCTTTAGCAAAGTCGATCAGTAAAAGAATTGCTATTCCTTTCCTATCAATTTTTGAGGCGATATCATCGTGAACTTTCATCAAAGCTGATTCGGTACTATGATTTTTACGGAAACCTGATTGATACGGACTTAGATAATTATTATTACATATTCTGAAATTTGATAGGACACTAGTTTTTCGAATGCTTTAGAAAGCGCATTTAACAGGCTAATAGGTCTGAGATTTGATAAACCAGTTGAACGACTTTTCTTTTTTATTGGAATTACTTTCACGCATTTCCAAGCTTGTGGAAATTTAGATGATGTTATAATTGTGTTGAACAAATGAGTGTACAGCGGAAGAGCCAGTGGGAGCATAATTTTCAAAAAGGCTATTGGAAGATTATCGAGACCACAAGCGTTCGACTTTATGGCAAATAGAGCATTCACAATTTCATACTCTTCAACAGATCTAAATCTGAAATCACCGTGCAAAACGTTGATGTCACATTCATTTTCAATAGAAGTGAAATTCTCTGCAAAGTAATCATTGATTACATCGGCTGTTGAATCACAGTTAACTGTTACCTGGTTGTTATTGGCTATTCCTAAGTTTTTGATATTTTTCCAAAGCTGTTTGCTAGGGACATTGGTATTGATACGCAGATTACACAGCGTAACAAAAAATAACTTTTTGTTTGTCTCAAGAGCAAACTTATGTGTCTCCGAAGGATTTTGGGCCGCTGAATCCGAATCCGGGCTCAGATTTGCTCTAACTCGTCACAATTTTGAGCTATACCTCAATTTATAGGGCAAAATATGCGATTTTGGGCTTTTTTGACTGCAAGCCATTAAGCAAGGAAATATTTTTTATAAGCAATCAAAAGGTTAATTGGTTAATCAACATCTAAATCAACGACTCATGCAAAATATTTCATTTTATCAAATCGAATTATATAGTTTTAAGCGATTTATGTTAGGTACGATATTTCCCATACAAGTCACCCTCCAGAAGTTGCATGCAAGTTTTCATACTAACATAAAATGCTTAAATCTATCAAATTTGATTAGGTAAAACGAAATATTTTGCATGAGTCGTTAATTTAGATGTTAATTGACCAACTAACCTTTTGATTGCTTAAAAAAAATATTTCCAAGCTTAATGGCTTGCAGTCAAAGATGCCCGAAATCGCATATTTTGCCCTATAAATTGAGGTATAGCTCAAAATTGTGACGTGTTAGAGCAAATCTGAGCCCGGATTCGGATTCAGCGGCCCAAAATCCTTCGGAGACACATAAGTTTGCTCTTGAGACAAAAAAATGTTTCGCTGTGTTATCATAATCATTTTTAGCATTTCTAATTAAAGTTGTCACTCTGTTTCTGAGGGATTTGTACAATACATTGTCAACCTGAAGTCGCCTATTCTTCCAGTTCCTATAGGCCAAATCTCGTTCAACTATTGCTTTTTCAATTTCATTGTTAAACCACGGATTTCTACTATACTTATGAAACTTGAGTGGAAAAAAAATGTTCATGCAAATATTGAAAATTTTCATTTAGAATATTGAGGAGAATATCAGAATCATGTACGTACAGTCATAAAGTAGTCCCAATTAATGCTATTGAAAGCGACTGATAGTCCTTGGCTATCGAAGTTTTTGTAATTTCGGCAGAAGAAACCCGGTTCAGCTGCAGCAGAAAAAATATCTACTACAGAAAGAATCATGTCGTGCCTCGAAATACCAGGCATTGAAACTTGATTGATCCTGCTGACTACATTAGGAGAATCGGTAATGAAGAGATCGAGTAAGGAACAGCCAGTTGTGTGGAAATAAGTGGGCTCTTCATTCAAACAAGTATAAGATAAATTGGATAGAGTATCTAAGAATCTGTTAATCCTAGATGATTCTTTTTTGCCTTTCTCGTACACTAAGTGTACCGGAAAGGCTATATGCACATAACATAAGTGGAACTCGCGCTCAGAAAGTTGTACCCAGTGTGGTATTTGAGTATGGTATAAGGAACATCGAAATGTCAAAACCATTATACTAGTTACGAGCTTAACATTTAAAAAGAATCTAAGGATTCAATATGTATCATGTTTAATTATGCATGTTCACTACTGGCAGGTTTTTTTTTTCTTCCTTTCGTGGTGCGCATTAATCAATGCCGTTTTATTTATTTTTTAACCTGGATTATAACTGGACTGTCCGAAAATACTGCAACTAATAAAGTCAAACAAATGTGCAACACAATCGAACCTAAGTTGTGTTAGGGTTGCAACCATGAACTCATCCAGTTCCAAACCAGGTTTGAACTGAAACAAAAAAAAACGGCATAAGATAGGCTGTCAAGCTTGATTCTCCCATTCGAGCAGGTGAATTGCAAACAAAGTTTCACACTGATCGTTCACTCAGAAATAAAAGTATACACGGAATTATTATTATGTATGCCTTTTGTATCCGCATCTCTCTCACTCTCTTTTTGTTTTCATATGCTATCTGCCGTTTAGCCTGGGTTGAAGAGAAGTATTTCGTCAACCCAGTTGAAGCACCAGATAGCATGAAAACAGAAAGAGAGTGAGAGAGATGCGGATACAGAATGCATAAATAATAGTAATTCCGTGTATACTTTTATTTCTGAGTGCGTGTTGAAATGTCACCCATCTCTATAGAACCCATGATGCTACAACTGCTTCGTGTGATGTAAGTAAAAGGTAGAGGTATATGGTATTAAAAGGTAGAGGAAAAGGTAGAGAAAATTGGCTCAGCAGGATAGTGTTACAAATAGGCAAATTTGAAAGCTAACGATACCTCCGCATCTGGTGGCAGGAGTGAGAACCCTATGAAAAGAGTGACGCTGCCAAAAAGTGCCATGGCGCAGCATAGGTAAAATGCACTTTTTTCACTTTTTCTTATCGAATTCCGCATCGTAGAGAACCGAACAATCACTTTTTGGAAAAAAAAAAACATTTAATTCTTTTTAAGATACGCTTAGATCCGGTGGGTACTTCCGAACAATTTAAGTGATTAATTTGAGGAGGTCTTGTTATGCCTCCGGCGAGCAATCTTCCGGATTTTTTTGTTAGCTGGCCAATCCGGTGTCTGCCGGCGTAGGTATCGAGAGTGATTGTAACCCTCGAGCGATCGTGCTGTTGTATTTTGTACAACACGTTTAAAAAATCGTGCTTTTTGTACTCCGTACCTGCAACTGCAAGTCTGTGTATCTGTAATAATACATTTCATATAGGGAATCCGTTAAATATAAAATTCACATCGATTTTCTGTCAGTTATAATTTCACTTTCATCCTTTAGGCCGTTCGCAATGCTGTTTTATTTTGTATGGCGAGTTTTAAAAATTTTAAAACTCGTCATACAAAATAAAACAGCATTGCGAACGGTCTTAGTAGTTTAGGATATTTTTAAATGTATGCCTTGAGCAGTTATATACGAGGGGTCCCACAATCTGAACATGTCGAACAAAATTATTAAATATGTTAACATTTTTTACTTTGGGTATTTATATACAAGCATCGTGCTACATAAACATTTTCGTTTATGTTGCATCATCTACACAATAGATATATCGGGATGTCAAAAAAATCGATTATAACGCACATTGAACTTTTTTTTTCATGTTGTACTAAACGGTCTTCTTTAAAAGTGTAACACTTTTCCGCCTCTTATCCGCAATGAAATAAAAAAAAAGTATGTATTGCATTTTTCATTCGTTGATAGACTTTCGAGTAAATCTTCGAAGAGATAAAATTAATACTCAAACGTCAGATTGCATAGCATTTAGCAGCTGAACGATCCATGTATTCATTGCACCAACAGAAAGAGTGCGTTCAATGTTATTTTTGTTAGCGGTGGCAAAACTCTAAAAATGGTTAAAATATAGCGCATTTAGTTCACCACTGGACTATCGCACTAGTTTTTACGAGTGCGAAAACGCTAATAAAAGTGCGCGATAGCATCAAATCAACTCGGTGTCTTCAGAGCACTTGTTCACCATAGATTGAAGAAATAGTGCGCCGAAGACATCAACCTGATTTGATGCAATCGCGCACTTTTATTTACGTTTTCGCACTTATGAAGTCGCAGTTCGCAGTCCAGTGGTGAACTAAATGCGGTATATACGAATTTTTATTTATATCAAAATATTATCACCGCTTCAAGCTTTTTTTGCCTTCAGTCGCCCCTCGCACGACTGCTGAGTAGCCACCTCGTGCGTGCTTTGTTGTCGCCGTTGTCGCAGACGTCAAACTAGTATAACGCACAGTATCGCCGAACTAATCCGGTTTTTCGGGCATATCAACCTCGATAGCCACGAACGCGCGTAGTGTGAAAATAACAGCAAATTACCCGGATAAAAAATTACCATTCATTGCATGGTAAATATTATTAACATATGACTGGTTTTATTGTTCACAATAAAATACATAGTAGATATATTGTTACTTTTTACAATAGAAATCAAGCCCATATAGTTCGTACAATAAGTGAACATTAGCTTTATTAGTGACTAATTGATTCGATTGTTTTTCAATAGTTCTATAATAATTTAAAGTTACTATCAGTAAAAATTAATTTAAGTTGTTTTTATATAGTTGCAAAAGTGCCTGCAAAGTTCTCATGGACTTTTTATTAAAAAAGAGTTTATTTCTCAGTTACCGTCTTACCCCGCTCGTTCGACACGTTTTAATTCGACACTTTTTAATTCGTACCCCGCTCATTCGACACATGTCGAATTAAAAAGTGTTGAAATGTCACAGTGATGTACACTGTAAATGCAAAACAGTATTATATTGCGCTTATACTCGCACCCGCAGCAGCTCCTCTTGTTATTTGAAAAGATTGATGATACCGTCTACCCCCGTTGGTTTGAACGACACCTCATTCAAACCAACGGGGTTCATTTTTAGTTTGAACTTCTAGCAACCCTGTCGGCGACCAAAAAACACACGGCTGGCAGCCTTATTAGAAGTTTTGTTTTGATTCTGGGTTCCGTTTCACGAACGATGAACGATGTCAAAATTAAAAATGTTCAGATTAGATGAGGTAAAACCAACGGGGGTAGACGGTAGATCTTATCAACAGCTGCCAAGCAACACATACCAGACAGACATCAGAGTGTTTGACTCTTATCATAAAAAATGTGATATAATTCTGGCGGCCGTTAGTGCTCGTAAATGCTGGATATAAATGTTAGCGGGAAATATAAATTCTATGGATTTTCAAAAGCGAAAACTGCTTACAAATATGTATTGTTTTTCGCGAAAAAGTGTATGAAAATTTTCTCAAAATTTTATAGTTAAGATACATAACGACCACCATTTTTTATTGAATTCTTTGAATATCGGTAGTTGAATTCTTGTTGAATGTTGAATTGAATTCTTGATAATCGGTAGTCGAGCCCGGTAGTAAAGTTTAAGTTATAACTCGGCAAAAAAAATCCGAGCTCAAGATCGAGATCTTAGTGTGTAGATTAAAAGCGGGATCAAACTCGTAGACTCTTTTTCATTCCTGGAAATATTATCGACCTTTGAAAATAAGGTAATTTTTATTTTTTTCATTTTGTCATTTGTCCCGTCGACATTGTCTTGTTCGACCTGTCGCTGTAAGTGCTTTTAAAATCATGTTTTCTACTGGTCACCGAAGAAACGTACAAGTCATCACCCGGTGCATTAGATTTATTAGAATTGAAAAACCTGACAGTTTTCACAGAAACAAGACCAATAAGAAAGAGCTCGTTACAAAACTAGAATCTCAAGCTAGCCTCAGTTTGTTACATAAATAATTTACAAAAGGGATAAATTACACTGATTGGGTGACCTGTTTAATTATGTTTTACTTTTGTCATTTTCACCGCTTAATAAAAAAACTGTATTCGTCAGAAATCTGTTGATAAATTCAAGAGATTTTTTTTGTTTAAATTTTGTCTCATGAGTGTTCAATATCGGATTAGCCAGACTTCACAGTTTTATACCAGCTGCAAATAATTGAGAGCTGTCATGCCAGTTTTTGTTTACGAATATCGATGACAGAACGGTGTGCTGTATACCAGTTATACCTATTCTTTTCGAAGCAAAAAGAACCAACTTTTCGTCGTCGTTCTCCTTAGTAGTTCCACTTATGTTATGTGCTATATGTTCACTCCAAAAATGACTTTTTGATAGAAGGCCCGGAGTGTCGACTCACATATACCAATCAACTCAGCTCGACGAATTGAGGTGATGTCTGTGTGTATGTATGTGTGTGTGTATGTGTGTGTGTATGTGTGTGTATGTGTACAAAAAAACTCACATCACTTTTTGGCAGTAAACCTCAACCGATTTTAATGACCGACGGGTCATTCGACGCGGAATCTGGTCCCATTGTTTCCTATTGAAAATGGTTCGGATCGGTCCAGCCGTTCCGGAGTTATGGCCATTTAGGTGTTCCGGACCAGTACCCTTGGAAGGGGCCATACATAAAAATGTAACAAACACATACATGCGACACATCAAACTGTGGCATTTTGGATAACCTGATGAACGTTTAGCAGGAAAACAGTCTCAGACCATATCTGAACCGGCAGTGTTCCGGAACCGGTTCCGGATGACCCGCCGGAAGTGGCCAAATATAAAAGTGAACTAAAGCCATGCATGCGACACATCAAATAGCGGCAATTTCGATAACCTGATGAACAGTTAGCAAGAAAACAGTCCCAGACCATATCTGAACCGGTTGTGTTCCGGAACCGGTTCCGGATGTCCGGCTGTAAGTGGCCAAATATAAAAGTGAACCAAATCCATGCATGCGACATATCAAAGCGCGACTTTTTTATAAACCAATGACAGGTTGGCATTAAAAAAAGACTCAGGCCATATCTGAACCGGTAGAGTTTCGGAACTGGTTCCGGATGACCCGCTGGGAGTGGTCAAATAAAAAAGTGATCCAAACCCATGCATGCGACACATCAAACTGCGGCAATTTCGATAACCTGATGAACAGTTAGCAAGAAAACAGTCCCAGACCATATCTGAACCGGTTGTGTTACGGAACCGGCTCCGGGTGTCATGCCGGAAGTGGCCAAATATTAAAGTGAACCAAATCCACGCATGTGACATATCAAAGCGCGGCTTTTGTGATAATGAAAGGTTGGCATAAAATAGACTCAGACCATATCTGAGCCAGTAGTGTTGCGGAACCGGTTTTGGGAGTTCCGCCGGAAGTGGCCGTATATAAAATTTGACATAGTTTTTACATGCGGCACATCAAATCACGGATTTTCCGACAACCTGATGACCTTTTATGCTAAGACCACATTATGGACTGTCAGTAGTTCCGAAACTAGTTCCGGGTTTCCCTCCGAAAGCGGCTGAATGTAAAATTGTACCAAACCCATGCATGCGACATAGCAAAGCGCAGCTTTTTTGATAACCTAACAAACGTTTGCAAGCAAATAGGCTTAGATAATTTAAGAGACTATCAGTAGTGTTCCGCAACCGGTTGCGAGCCGAAAGTGAAAGCAAACTCATGCATGCGATTGAGGTATCACGGCTATTTAGGTAATATGATGAACAGTTGCAAAAAAAATAGACGCAAGCCATATCAGTGTGTTACGGAACCGATTCCGGTTGTCCCGCCAGAAATGGTCAAATGTAACATATCAATAACATCAGTAACATAATAAACGATAGCCAACAAATAATCTCAAACCATATTTGGGAGAACCGGTAGTGTTTCAGAACTAGAGACGAGACGAGTAGTCCACCGGAAGTGGTAAAATATAGAAGGGAACTGAACCATAGCAGCGTTTTTTATAATCTGATGTAAGGCCAACAAGAAAATAGTCTCAGGCCACATCTAGAACTTGTAATAATATTTCGGAATCGGTTGTGGGTGTTCCTTCGGAAGTGATTTAATAGAAGTCTCCAGTTAGCCTAGTGGTTAAGGCTTTGACTCCCTGAGCATAGTGTATCATTGTACTTGCCGCACAATATACAAGTTCATGCAATGGCAGGCAAAGAAAGCCCTACAATTAATAACTGTGGAAAAGTGCTCAAAGAACACTAAGTTGAAGCGAGGCAGGCCAAGTCCCAGTGGGGACGTCGAGTCATAAAGAAGAAGAAGAAACCAAAATCATGCATGCGATACATAAAATCGTGGTTTTTCAAAAAATTGTTAAACTCTTAGCAAGAAAATAGCCTCAGATCACATTAATTTTCAGCTTTTTAGGTAACTCGATAAACAGTTAACAAGAACATAATCTCAGACCACATTTGAGACAACCAGAATTGGTTCCAGGTGTCCCACCGGAAGTGGACAATCGTAAAATTTAACAAAACCCATGCAAGCTGCACATCAAATAGCGGAATTATAAATGTGAACAAAATAAATGTCAAAGCGATAAATCAAATCGTGGCTTTTTTGATAGCCTGTAAACACTGGGTAAGATTATAAGTGAAGAAATGGTCAAAGTCTTCATATATGCAAGAGAACAAAATCGTGACCAGTGATATCTTCAAATCACACCATTTCAGATTCCAGCGGTGTAAATGCATAGTAGGATGGATCAACGTTTTATGGAAAAATTAAAATCTAATCGCATCAACACCTTATCAATTTTCAATCTTCAATCTACTTTTGCTTCTAAAATTACTGCTCACAATTTGGGTGCGGCTGGTTGAGTCCTCGCTCTTATCATTGCGATTGAAATTTGAATGGAAATTTTTACATTTTCTGCATTTTACATGAATTGTGTTACATTTGGTAATAAAATATAGCCTAAAGTGTACTGAAATAAACAATGACGAAGATCACAAAGTGATCTACGATTGTGAATAGAGTTGACCTTCTTCATGCATTAGCTGACACTCACCCCGCTGCCGTAGTGCATGTAATGGAGTCATAATGACCCCAATCTGAGATGCCAGATTATTTTCATCAAAAATCTGTATCATTACATATTTTTCTGTATCGCCGTATTTTAGGGTATAGCAGACACCGAGAGTCCTAGATTTCAATAGGAACTAACAAAAATGTACTACTTTCTGACAGTTTAAAACTTTTGCAGGTATTTATTTTTCTAAAACATGTGTAAAAACGTAAATTTTCATAAATTCTTTAAAGTTTAAGCAACAATTTATAAAGTTTTCAATAAATTTATTGCAAAAAGCTTCACATTTCATGCTTTCTGGAGAAATCTGTATAACATTTCAAAATTCTGTATTTTTCTGTACTCTATATCTTGTCTGTATAGAAGGTCAAAAATCTGTATAAGGCAGAAAAATCTGTATATCTGGCATCTCTGACCCCAATATACGATCAGGGTTAAGGTGGTCAAGCAGTCAACTGAGAGGTCTGATATTTTTCAGCTCTGCTTTGCTCTTGAGCATTACATTGGAATATGTACCATGAATAAGTTTCCAAAATCGATCATGGATTTGTTTAAATTGTTGTTTTTCTATATAAAGTATTATCAGGATTCAGGAACATTTTGGCTAACGTCGACAGAAAGTTCATGAGTACATATTCGACGAGAAAGGCACTATCACCACTAGGTGGATAAATCTGGGTTTTTAGATCTGTGTTGAAGTCGCCAGTAAGAAATGTAACATCATATTTCATTTTAAACTCCTCAAGATGATCAAATATTAGATTGCTGCAATCGTTATTCGGTGGGTTGTAATAAACACCAAGAAAAAATCTCTCACTGCCAGATGCAACCTCAAGAAGCAAATATTCAGTGTTGTTGAGTATATCAGACTGCTCAGGAGTGGACTTTTTTAACAGCTTCAATTGCATATTTTTCCTATAATAGACACAAATTCCACCACCGTGACGGTTTCGATCGTTACGGATTAGGTTATAGCCTTCAATGTGAATCATTGAATCATTGATAGATTCATTATGCCAAGTTTCAGACATACAGATAATATCAGCCTTACTATTGAAAAATATTGATTTCAATTCCTCGAATTTGGAAAACTCACGAGCACAGAGACTTTGAACATTAATATGGCATATGTTTAATTTATCTGTCCTAAAAACTGAGTTCATCACAGCTTTGGTTATGATGCTGTTTGAAGAGGTACAATCAATTGAAGTACTACCCATTTTTGTGGACTGCCAACTTGGACTTTGAGTCACGATCTTGAATTATGGGCCGACAACGGGGGTTTTATTATCTGGTTGATAATTTTCGCACAAAAATCGTCAACTATGTTGAAGGTTACAACAATCGGAGCAATTTGATGTCTCACATGATACTACTTCAAAATTGGGATATTTATCATCGTGTGAGAATTTGGGTTTGGATTTGATTTGGTGATATTGATGCTGGATGTTTGGGAGACACCGATGGGAGACAACAACCTCGTATCGAAAGTACTGGAATTCGTATGGTCGCCTAAACATTGACCAAACGTATCCTTTGGACTTAACCCTTCCACTAGTGTAAGTGTTACTAGGTCAGAGAGAAGGTAGAGGTAAAGGGCTACATTCCTTTCTTATGTTTTCAACTAATATTCCTTTCCCATCCCTCAGCTGTCGCAACGACGTGGCTAGGCCGTTGGAGGATTGCGTCAATCTTGTTTTAGAGCCAGTGATTAGTCCCAAATCTCTGTGCTTTGGTAACGGACGGCAGGAGGCAATTCACATAATAGTGGTCTGGGACCGTACTACCAACGAGTTTATCCGATTTGCTTAAGGCTAATGTGAATGCTAATGCTAATATATGACCAGTACACTAATGCTGGTCCGAATCATTAAAATGGTCATAACTTCTGAACGCCCTGATCGATCTGTATCTGTAATCGATCGTTGAATCTGTAATCGAAAGTTGGACATTATTCGCACTCGCATCGTATACAGTGCGAATAATGTTCAATTTTCGTTTTATGTGCTGCCTTGTGGAGTAGTTATTGCAAAGAAATGAATCTTAATTGGACTTGGTCAACGATTAACGTGACTACGTAGACTCATGCAATTTTGGAAATCTCAGAAACCCCCTACCTTCTCGTAAACTTCCATCCATACAAAATTTATGAAATTTTTATGAAGATCGTGAACAGGTTTCAGTGGATCTGGATTAGGATCGCCTAATCAAGAATTATTCCAGGAAAAACCATCCATGCATTAATTTTTCGCGTTTTTTTTTCTGTAATTATAGAGGAAGGGACATTCTTGCTGCTTTTTTTATGAGTTTAGCTAGATTTTTTTTATTTCAGAGATTTTTTCAGAGAAACCGCCAGAAATTTCTTTTGGGATTCTTTCAGGATTTATCAAACCATTACTGTAATGTTCATAGAAAGAAGATTCTCGCAATATTCCTTAGAATTATTTTGGCAATAATTTTGAAAGAATCCTCGTAGTACCACTTACTGTTCATGCATTTATTTGAACATTGTTCCAGATTTTTTCAGTAATTCCCTCAGAAATTTTTCATGGCACTTCTTCA
The DNA here is from genome assembly GCF_035046485.1 of Aedes albopictus. Taxonomy (NCBI): domain Eukaryota; kingdom Metazoa; phylum Arthropoda; class Insecta; order Diptera; family Culicidae; genus Aedes; species Aedes albopictus. Next base: position 74,704,105 of record NC_085138.1, on the reverse strand, counting down.
GTAATTTCTCAAGAAATTTCACTCAAGATTTATCTTGAAATCGATAAACGAGCACCCTCGAAAATTCCTTCCGAAATTCCTCCTAGGATTCTTTAAGGGATTCTAATCGAAATTCCCCCAAAGATTGATATATTAAGCTCGCTCTTGTACTCTTCCATGTATTTCTTCAAACTTTTTAGAAGGAATCCTTCCAGAAATATTAGCAGATTTTTTTTTTGATTTTTTGGGAAATAATCTTCTAGAAATTTCACAAAAAAAAATCCCTAGGAACTTTAGGAGTTTCTCCACCAAACATTGCTTCTAAAGATGCGATCCCAGGTGATTTTTTTATTAACAAAAATTCGGAAATTGTTTCAGAAATTCTCAAGGGGTTTCCTTTAGTAATTCAGATAATTTTCTTCTAACTTTTTCAGTTCCCGCTTGATCTTCAGGGATTCTTTTTTTTCCAAAGATTATCATTTTTCAAGACTTTTTCTTTAGATACATGCAGAGTGTTCTCCAGTTCTTTCAGATATTATTTCAGAGGATATTTCTTCAGTGATTCTGAGAAGAATTCCTACATGTTTTTTTTTTGTATTTGCAGGATTTTCTTCAGAGATTTTTGCAGTAGTTCAGGGTTTTTTTTTGTGTATAAATTTCTTCAGAAATTGTACAAGAAAATATCTGGGAATTTCCACCCAAAGGTGCGAATACATGCAAACCATTTCCAAAGAGATTTCTTAAGAAAACCCGCCACGGACTTTTCCAGAAATTTGTCTAACATTTTCTCCTTGAAAAAACTTGCATTGTTGCTCCAGATCCTTCTGAGAATGAAGAGGGTATCTAAAGGCATTGTTTCGGAGATAACTTTAGAAATTGTTTCAGGATTTTTTACCCAGGAGTTCCTCCAGAAAACTTTTAAGAATTTCTTCTAGGAGTTTCCAAAGGTATATCAAGCGATTTCTCGAGACAGTTCTTCAGGAATTTCTTCAATATTCTGTAAGGTTTTTTTTATAATAATTCTACCGTGCGATTTCTGAAAGAACTTCTGAATATCGATTAACCTGGGCATGTTAGGGGAATATCTGGAAGTAAAAAGAAAATCGCGTTAAGTACCGTTCCTTTGAATTCCGCTAAGAATTTGCATCCGTTGACAGATTCGTATTTCGACCTCAACCGTAAGGTCGTCTTCAGTGTCTTGTACTTGAGTCGAGCCAAGTACAAGACTTACTTTCTGAATATCCCTGGAAGAATATCCGAAAAGTTCTGCAGAGATTTATGAAGACAGCCCAGGAAATAATCCTGATGAAACCACTAGAACAATTTCAGAAAAAATCTAAAAAAAAAATCCCTAATCGAAATCCTGCAGAAAAAAAAAATTACAAAAGTTTTACTAAATGTAATAATACAAGATTTTTTTAAAGAATTTCTGCACAATTTTCTGGATTTATTCCTGAAGAAATTCCTGAGAACATTCTTTTGAGAATTTTTAATGGAATGTAATTTCTGAACAAATCTCTGGTGGACTTTCCATATGAAATATCTAAACGAATTTCTGAAGGAATCTTCGGAAAACTTTTAGAAAAAGCAGATGAACTTATGAAAGATTCTTTGAACGATATTGTAGAATCCCTGGGGAAATTACCGATGAATGTTTTTGAACGAATCCCTAGAAGAATTTCAAGAGTAATTACTGGTGATGTTTCAGGAAAAAAAAACATAGAACTCTACACAAAAGAATTCTTGTAGAAGTTCTAGAAAAAATATCAGGAGTTAGTTCTGGAAAAGTTTTTTTTAATAGTTCCTGGAAGAATTTCTGAAAACAAATCACTGGAAAAGTTTCTAAAAGAAATCTTGGTAGGTTTTAAGACCAAATTCCTGAAGTAATTTTTGCAGGAATTCATGGTCGAATTTTGGAATAATTTCATAAAAAATTTCTTTGTACTTGGTACTTGGACAAATTTGTGGGCGAATCTCATGAGGAATTTTAAAAAATAATCCATGGAAGGATTTCTGAAGGATTCTTTGTAATAATTTGATGGAGTCTGTGGAATATTTTCTAAAGAAATCTTTGGAAAATAATTCCAGTGGAATCTTCCATATCCTTGAACAATTTGTAGGAATCCGTGGGTGATTTCCTGAAAGAATTCTCGTACGGGTTTCTAAAAAACCTTTGGTGGAGTTTTTAAGAAAACCCATAGGAATTTTCGGAGAAACGAAAATTGCGAAGGAAATTCTAGAGGAAATTCTGAAGCAATCCATGTTCTAAAGAACTTAAAAAACCAAAATAAACCATTAAAAGCATTCCTGGAAGATTTTCTCAAGGAATCCATGGAGCAATATCAGAAGGAATCTAGAGATTTTGAAAAAAAAGTTTCCAAAATAATTTCTGGGGTTATCTCTAGAAAACTTTCAAGAAAATTCTAAAGAAAACTGAAAATAGTCTAAAGGAATCAATGGAAGTTTTCCTTTTGTGGGCACAACAATATCTAAAAAGTCAAATAGGTGATATTTTTACACCTAGAAAGTGGAAGTCGAATTCCGAAATTCCTATTCCGTAAAAGAGCTTCAGCTTGGGATACTCTCATTTTTTCTCAAATTAACACATGAAAAATCACATAGGAGATTTCCATTTTGGTCATCCCCTGTATACTGTGGTGCATAATTGATCGGACAAACGTCGATTTTCATACAAAATGGCCAAGTTTGAGATTCTGTAACTTCGATTTGCGTTGATGAATTGAGCTCATTTTTTGACACGGAACTACTAATATGCTGAATTTTATGTATACGAAGTACCAAATGATTTCGTTCACAGGTTTGGGCGTTCAAAATGTGCAAAAGTGGTCGGATAGCGACACGCGTCGAAGGGGTACCATGCCATCACCTCTTCAAAAAAAAAAAAATGACATATTTTTAGGCTAATTTGCGTCCGATTTCAAAACCCTAGGTCTTATTCGAAAGATAATAAGCCAAAGAAACTTGGAACATGATTTAGGTTTTATTTTTAGCTTTAACGTATTTTAACTTAGGCTAATTCTACACTTTTGATTTACGTTAAATTATTACGACAATATTTATATGCCGTAATTTTCAATTACACAAAAGACATTCTTCATACAAGTATGTGAGAGAAAAATAGCAGTAAATTTCCTCTACCATATTTAAGGCCGCAAATGGCGTACCCAAGGGAAGGGTTTTGGAGGATTGACCCTCTCCCAAGTTCCATATAGTTGGAGCTCTCCGTATTTTTTCACAAAGAAGCTATTGTCCTATAAAATAGGATGTTTTTCTTATATTTGCGAGAGTGATCATACTTAGAGCTAAAAAATATGTTCTCCTTTTCGAGACAACTGTGGGTCTACCGTTTCTAGTAGCACCGGTTGTCGAAGTAACATTCCATGACCGTAAACGCGTGGGCGGCGCCGTTTTGGTCATTTCTTATGTTGAACTCTGGAAATGTGCACATAGAGAATGATTAGCAACTTCTATTGTTTTGGTAAATCACGGATTAGCAACTACGATGTGTACAGTTATCATCGCTTTACTTTGGATTGTTGAATGTCAAAAAATCTATCTAACCTAATGGGGACGCATGGTCGTTTTTACACGATGCTGCCTGCAAAAGCCCTCCCACAGCTCCCACACAGTTGAAAGTGGGTGGCTATACAACCCACGCCACGGTCCACCCTTCCTATCCCCTTCATTCCCCAACAAGCAGTCGTGGCCGAGCGGTTAAGGCGTCTGACTAGAAATCAGATTCCCTCTGGGAGCGTAGGTTCGAATCCTACCGACTGCGATGCAGCTCAACAGCTTTTTTACCCGTCCGAACAATTAACCACAAGAGCATTCCAACACAAATTTTCCCCTTACCCTCCGCTCCGCACATCTTCGTTCAGTGTAGGCACAAAAATTCCAAGAACAAAGCAGATCGGCTTATTCTTCGCTTCAAGCATCACACGATGCCCCACCATGCCCACCGCTAAACGAAACCAACGAAGTGTGTTTGCGCTCACTCACCAAACGTCAACCATAAAATGTATATTAAACAATGTTCAACGCGCCTAAACCGTTGTCGTCGTCGTAGCTGGAAGCGTTTTCATGAGCAGCGCTTCGTCGTACTCGTCGCTCTCTTCGGCACGGCGATGGTGCACGTCTGCTTTTTATTATTCTATTAGCTTATTCCCATATATTGAGCGCGATCCGTGGCATCGTATATCTCCTCCCTGAATTGGTCGGTGCGTGGAAGCTGGTTGGCCATACCACCATCCCCCGCCCCACACTTCAACTCGCTTTATCGCTGCTGGCTGCCCAGAGCAACGAAATCAAGAGCATCAACCGGGCCGGGCCACCTTTCATCGCGCACTATACGTTGAGAATTGCTGTTTTCACTGTCGTCTCATCGTTGAATCCCCTCGGCACAGTTTGACGACGCGACCTGATGTCGATCAGCAAAATTCATATTCACAAATCTTGAAACGCAAATTGCTGGCAGCAGTGCCACCAATTAGAACATAATCCACCGGATCGTAGAATCGAAATTTTTGCGAAGCTATAGCCTTTTACGTCTCGGCATCAGTATTATATACCGTAATTTTCGTAGTCATGTTTCTTCGCACACTGGGGTCTCATGCGATTTGCTTGACGGTACTCTGTGTTATGCTATAGTGGTGTAAATGTTTCTTTTCCGAGAAGTTTCAAGGTGAATCAAGGCTTTTTTAGGAGTTTCGAAAGAGTTGCCAAGAAGATCTCGTGGGGTTCAATGGGATTTAGGGAGCTTCCAAAGAAGTTTTAGGAGGTTTCAGAGAAGGAGATTTTAAGATATGGCTTCCGGAAGTTTCGAGCAGCTTTCAAGGAGGGATTTCAAGGAAGTTTCAGACCCAAGTAACATTTTATAGTCAAATAGACTAGAGGAGGTTCTGACAACCATCATAAAACCAAAATAAAAGCTATTAGGTTTTGTGATGGTTCTGAAAACCACTACAAGACTAATTGGCCATCAAAATGGTACTTGGGAGATTCATCAGGGCGTTTTAGGGGCTATTAAAGGACTTGCAGAGGAAGATCTAAACTAGGTTCTAGTAAGTTTCAATGCGTTTAGGTACTTCGGAACGTGCCTGCAACCTCCTGTAAACCTCTGCAACTCAAAATACTCCCCTTAAAACCCTATGGAATATCCAGAATCGTCTTGAAAACTCTCTGAAACCAACTGGAACCCCCTAAAACGCATCGAACACCCCCAATAACGCTCCTGAAACCCCATCAAACTCCCTGTAACGCTCTTGAAACTCTCTGGAACGCCCCTTAAACGTTCTAAAATAAATGTTTAACTATATCCGCCCCAGAAACCCCTTAAAACTCCCAGGAAAATCCCAGCAACCCCCTGAAAGTTCCTAGAATCCCTCGGGATCACTTCTGAAACGCCTCTTGAACCAGCTTGAGCGTTTTTGAAAAACTCTGGAACGCCCCTGAAACTCATAAACCTTATTAACCTTAAAAATGGATAATAATAATCCCCTATTTTTCAAACATTGTCAACATAAGATTGGAATTACCTGGGCGTTTCACAATTTAAAAAAATCAAGTCAAATTTGTAGCAGTTCACAGCTATGCTTTTGATACATTTATTGGATACTCTAGGCTATCCTAACTATTCTGGAATTGGGACCTTCACCTTTTATCCCATTCCTCAGCGGCAAGATCAGCAATCATCTAGCCATAGACTACCCAAATATCGTCAAAGCAGCGAAATACATCAAAACCATCAGACTAAAAGAAAAAGTACCTACCGAACTGAGAAGCAACATCATCCACCAAATATCTTGCACCAACTGCCATCATCGTACATAGGAATGACATAAAACTTCCTCAAAACAGGAGTCTCTAGCCAAAAATCCAGCAGAAACTCCCTCAATCGCCTAACCAACCGGCAAGTACCACCTGACGTCCCAACACTAGAAAATCTCAAAGAAATAACAGCATTAATTAATATTCAGCAGAAACAATACACAAATGTTGATAAGACTAACAAAACAAACATTCTCAACCATCATGTAAATACAAAAGCTCTAGCAATTCTAGAATCATGCCACATACTTAACAACCAAACCACAAACAAACGAAGTGACGCAGACAACCTGCTGGTCTTTCGACTGCAAAGCCGAAAACCATACCATATAAATGTCCACTGCACTAAGGGCCAGAATCGCAATCTAGCGGAACAAAATTAATTACTCCAAAACGAAGCATTTTCGGCACATGATTTCTTCGACAAAGTTGCTTGACATCAGCTGGGGCATTTATTGCTAAGAACGTAGTAGTTCGCAACTCGTCCGCATAGGTGGCGCCACTATCTAACTTCTTTTTTTTACGTTCTAGAGTCTTGGCGTCTTCGGCAAAGTTGTTCATTTTGGCAAAATAAACAACTCTTTCTCAGACGTCAAAATTCCACAGCCTACTGTTTTCGAGTTATTTTAAAAATAAAATACATTCAATGAAAAAACAGTTTTTTAAGCTTATTTTGACATTTTTACTAGAAACCATGTGAGTTTAAATTTTTTCCTAATGTAAATATGTCAAACCAAACACATTCTATGGAAATATATTCAATATTATCATCAAAAATTTAAAATAAAAATAAAAATTCGAAAAAATAGTGTGAATTTCAAGCCATAATATCTCACAAAGCGCAAAAAATCGCAACTTCAAATTTTCAGCAAATACGAAGCTAGGTGAACATACTGTCAAAAATTAGGAGAGGTATTTTTTGGTGTTTTTGAGATAATAGCTTTTTAGTAACACCATAAATATAAGTAGTGCCAGCGTGTAACTTTTTACTGTTACACATTAGAGAGTTTATGTCTTCGAGAAAGTTGTTCATTTTGACTGAATAAACAATTGTTTCTTAGGCGTCAAAATTCCACGGCCTACTGTTTTCGAATTATTGTATATAAACTAGATTTTATTGATAAAAATTGTCAATAAAACACATTTTGATGCAATAGTATGAACTATTTTTTATTGTTTCAATTTTTACGATACATAGTATGTCATGAAAATGTCAGTATACTATTGTCAGCATGGCTCAAGGTAACTTTTAATTTTTTGCATGTTATTTTCAGCTCAACCTTTTTTGTCAATCATTTTAAATTTTAGAGCGCAAAATCTCTTGCCAAGAGCTCGTGGATTTGTTCCTGAATGGAAAGGACGTTGATCAACCTCTAGAGATTGTGAAACTGGAGCTCCACGAAACTGATATTTTCATGACCTACTATGTATCGTAAAAGCATAAACAATACAAAATAGTTCATACTATTGCATCAAAATGTGTTTTATTGACAAATTTTATCAATAAAATCTAGTTAATATACAATAACTCAAAAACAGTAGGCCGTGGAATTTTGACGTCTAAGAAACAGTTGTTTATTTAGTCAAAATGAACAATTTTCTCGAAGACATAAACTTTCTAATGTGTAACAGTAAAAAGTTACACGCTGGCACTACTTATATTTATGGTGTTACTAAAAAGCTATTATCTCAAAAACACCAAAAAATACCTCTCCTAATTTTTGACAGTA